>NW_026999302.1:0-187999 GCF_037126465.1 Ornithodoros turicata
TGCCAATGGGAGTCTCACAATAGCTGCCGTTCATTGTTTCATTGTAACCGCCATCCACATATCTATAAGCTCTTCATCTCCATTGAAGTTTTTAGCTTCTTTTATCAGCCATTCTTCATGAGCTGCAGCACTGTTGCAGTTTTCCCCATCCATGAAGGAACGACTTGCTTCCTAGCAAAAGAAGGAGTACGCAATTCACTCTTGTGTTGTGTGTTACGGTCCTAAAAACAACAGCCACGCAGAAAGGTAGAAATAGGTGCAATATGAAGAGAGGCTACGTACTGCAATGTTGCTTGTGTGTAGTTTCCGTCTTTTAAGCACCACTTCAGTTTTTGAGCTGTCCTCGGTATTAATGGCGCTGTCTTCCGCCTTCTTCTTTAGTTCCTTGCCATACTTGACTCTTTTCCAGTCAACTCTCCTATTATTGTGTATTTTGCGCCGCACATTTTTGAACTTTGTTGTGAGGGAGGTTACCCAGGATTCCTGCAGATACGAGAAGTGCACACTAGCACAGACAGCACAAGGGTGCTGACAACGGCATCATGTGGCTAAGCAAAGGGCTGGGAGAAGGAACACATAAACATCATGCTCAAGAAAGAAGTTTGTTCCACTGTAAGACAGCAGATTAGTAATAACTAGCTAATAACTAGCTACTCTCATCAGAGTGTCACGGGTTCGGGTCGGAATGAGTGGAAGAAACCTACACCCGTGATCAATGTATAGATTCGGACCCGGCTAGTGGAGGGACTGTGGCCAGTGCGGTAATGAATGAGCCCAGACTCATTTTCAACAACCAAGGAAACTTGCACTTTTACTGAACGACAAACAGAAAAATGAAGATATATCGCACGCTAAATCATTCCACTTCTGCGATCCTACAACCCTGCCTAACGACACTCTCCACTTAATGAAATTGAAATCACAATCGTCACACAGGAGCCCAACAAAATTCACACAATGTGGTCTGGCTTCTTAAATTCACAATCAAAACCACAACTCAGAGTACTCTTGCAAAAATGCACTACGCCAGTCTCATCCAAATCACTTAGCTGTATAGGGGTGGGGAAGTCCGAAAAAACTTCGAAGAGCCTGATACGTTTTCTTGTTGTGGCAGCGCGTCTTCTGCGTTTCCCTCGACATCATGCCGTGTCACACACTCTTGCACACTTCACACCAATCAACTACTTTCTATGCAGCAACCTGCATTCGATACTACAAACAGATCGTCGACACCGTTACTTGAAACAGAAACGATAGGGCCGCCGCCACTCTTCCCAAACTTTCCCGGTGGGAAAACACCTGCTACCCCGTTCGCGTTGTCCTTTCCAAATCGACTACCGGACTCCCCCAATTTCTTCTATATATCTCCTTATATAACCTCGTTAAACGGGGCTTCCAAAACCTTATTTCACGGGGTGTCCCTTTTTTCTTGGGCGGGGAAAAAGGGTCACCACGCCCCTGCCACCCAACACGACTGGCCACTTAACATAAAAAAGAACGATAATATATTTTCACTTTCGAAAAGACAGAGTCTGGAGACAATTCCCAGAATCCGGGTCCCAAAAGATTCTGGACGAAAAACGTGTGGCATCGGGTTACCGTAAACGGTGCGACCAACCCAAAAATGCCATGTCTGGCCTCGACGCAGAGGGGTTGAGAACAACCCGGAGTACATACACATAGTTGCGTCGAAGTGTCCGGTTTCTTTACTTGAACTGTCCCTCCAACGCGTCTTGCAAAACATCCGGAGGCAGTAAATTCTGGAATCCCCGAGCTGTCATGGCCAGCCGAACAAGTGCCCGTTCTAACTTTTGTCTAAGTTAACTCTTAAGAAAGGAGAACCGAAATATGTTTAAACGCAAACTCGCACAACAACTGGTTGCCGTGTGACACAGAGGGCCATATATAGCTACATGCATCAAACCTGTCAGTGCAAGAGAGGGATAGGTGCAAAATACCAAACTTGAGAGGAAGTTGAGTTTGTATCAGGTGACTGGAGCTTCGCCTGTAGGCACTTTGCAAAGTTGTCCCCATACCGTGTGCTGTTTCCATTAACCATAATTCCCACCTGCTCATTTACTTTTTGCAAACCTCTGTAAACTATAAACTATTTCAATGAGGTTTTTAGACGGAAGGGTAACACATCAAATATACGGGTACAGAGAGAATGAGGTAATAAAAATTATGACTTCAAGGCTTTAAATCACCATTAAAGCAATATTTTTAATGCAAAAGAAGAAGAAACAGCTGCAAGACACAGCGCGTGTGGGGCACGGACGTCTCCTGTCGAGCCCGGCCCGGACGCATCGTAAAATAACCCAACCCGGGCCCGGACCTTCATATTTTCATGCGGCCCAGTCTGGCCCGGCCCGCTGTCAAAGCGAATACAGCCCGGCCTGGCCCGGCGACTCGGCGAGTAGACCCTGGCCTGGTATTTCCAGCCGTGACGTACGCCTTTCTGACGCTTATCAAACAAATTTATAAGGCAATTTATAAAAAGAGAAGACAAGGCAACAGAGATACAAGTGCTTTCAGTTGAACACCGTAACAGCACGAGACCAAATTAAATCTAGAACCCACGCGGGTATGGGCGTTATCATTACACTGTCAATTCCTTGCGGAGGTAGACAGGATGCTGTCGACAAACTCTTCTCCCAGTCCTTACCCACTTCACCAAGCTTTCCCAACGTGGTTTGAAATACATGGGGAGTGAGGAGCAATATGAAGTGGGTTTGAGGATGTTCCAGACGGTCGAAACATACGCATATTGCAGAGTCCTTTGCTTGTCTTGGCAAATATATGCACAAGAATTAGCTGCGTAACCAGGCCGAGCCTGACTCTCGGGAATATATCTGTCGGCCCGGGCACGGCAGGTCCCGCGGAGCCGGCGTAAATATTCGGCCCGTGCTCGGCCCGATCCGGAACGCACAGCCAATAACAAACCCGGTCCGGCTCGCGGGCCGGGTCTGTGGCCCGGTCCCGTGCAGGGCTCTAGTCTCCCGTGCTCAGCACGATTGACCCCAGACTCTAATTTATGCAGCAAAATATCATTCGGTGGCCATTTAGAGTGAGAAAGAGAGTTTTTTTTTGCACTGCTTTTTATAGTCGCTGATCATCGTTCCATATTCAAGAATTCTCTCCATCTGTCTGATGTGCTGCTCTGGAAAGACACCTGGTTTCTTTGTAAGGTAAGGGATTGTAAGTATTCCACTGCCACTGCATCGAATATTCTTTGATGAAGATGAACACGCAAATGAGCTGTTTCAGCACCAGCATCATTATTTGTACACCTACAGCGTATAGAAAGCGGATACTTGAATGATGCCTCGGTTGCACCCACAAGTTCAGCTGCAGTCAGCTGTAGCGCATCATAAAAGCAAAAGCTATTGACAGCGTGCAGGCATCCGAAGCCAGTATTACAAAGCTGTGCCCGTACAGCTCTCATGCAAAATACGCATTAAAGCACACAGGTAAATAATCTGGTGGATACCTGAAAACACCTGACAATATGATGCGAAGAGGCCATCTGACAAGGTCATCCGAACAGGCATGGCGCGGCTTTTATTCTCACCAGTTACGATGGACGCTACTGAGGTGACAACCTTGCCCTACCCCACATAACATCCTCAATTGCCGTCGCTGCAGCTACACTTCAGAAGCAATATCCAAAGGAAAGCAATATCCAAAGCAACAAAAACCTTAACCAATCATGGCCATATCTGACAACAGAGGAGAAAAAATACATTGATAGCATAAGAGACAACTGCATAAGAAATTAATCAATCACTTGCAAATGAAGTTTTCACGATGACCATTGATTATGTCTCTCTATTTAATGTCTATCACGAAATGCAATATATGAAGTTAAACCATGGTCACGTACGTACACTGCTGCTTGTCAAGCTCGATAAAACGAAAGAATTGAAGAACCGAAGATCTTTCTGAGGCAGCGAGTCAGGCTTCCGGTTCTTTTCAAAGCGAGCCTTCGGGCCATTCCGTTACCTCGTCTGATCAACGTCCCTTGCTCGCCAATTCATATAACCGTTTTGTTTGCTCTTCACTAATTTTGCTGTCCAGTAAGCTGCTCGCTCTCTTCTGGTTCGCTTCTTTGTCCTTTTGTTTCAGTGATACCGCTCTAGATGCTTCGTCTGTGCTGCTCACGTCAATTTACTTTACTATTGTTTGATCGTCAATTATTCGTTTGTCTGGTTCGTATGACACACCACGAAAAAATAAGATTGCGTATATAGAATCTTGCTGCTGCTGCAGCGTTAAAGTCACATGCCATAAAATATTGTTTCATGCGTGACTATGATCGAACACATCAATGCACTGATAGCTTTTTCTGTCGCAGTTTATGTCCACATGTATGCCAAGAACATATGATATATGTTTCCCCCAAAAGTGGTGGGATAGGAACACCACATTATTATGCAGATGGGGTGTACAGTGATAACATTTCAATAACGTCCATATATAAGTTCCACCCAGAAGCGAGGAAACATTACCAGAGTGCAGCTGGTTTGAAATACTATTTCGTTGTTTTCCTCTCTCTTTTTTTCCTGCAAAACATGTGTTCTCGTTACGCAACAAATCTTTGCTCATGCCACCATATTAAAGGAACCTGCTAATAGCTGATTACCACATTTTACTCAATTGCGCATTTCTTTTTACAATCAGAGAAGTGTTAGTGGGGAACATTTTCTCAGATATGTGTGAATCCACGTTTGGGACAACGTTTTTTGGGTTAGCATTTCCCAGAGTTAAATTTTGTCCTTCACTAAGCCTCTTGGAACATAGCACGAAAGGAAATAAAGAAACTACGCACCAATTTGAATGAATCGTGAACTAAGTTAACCAATCATTATAACCACCTGAATCAAAGATCTCGACGCACTCCCGAACACAAGAACCGTTCTACACAGCTTTAAAACCGCAGCTACACACACGCGCTATATCCATCTTGCGAACAGCAGCTAGATGCAGCATCTTTTCATTAGATGCCTCTGTTTGTTGCACGCATACACAGCGTTTTTCCACAAGCTACACAGCTGCAACCAAAAAGAAGAGTGATGTGACACAGCTGGCACTATAAGCCTTGAAACATCCCATTATATATCTCCCTCATATCACTCTGAACAGGTAAACCGTAGGCACTTCTACTCCGCAACAACGTCGCATGACGATCCGGTTTCGCGAAGCACTGATGAAACAGGAATTTCTAACATAACACAGAGAAAAATTACGCACAGAGAGCACGAAACCACCAAACTGGGCCACTTCCGGTAGGAAGCAATTTATTTGAACTCTGCCACGGCAATTATAATTAGAATGACCAGTCGACGATACAAGAAACAACAAAAACACTTCACAAGCACGAGCTGAAGTCCTATTCACATTTTTCAAGTGGTGGCTTCTTGTTCAGAACCATTACGAACACAAGAGACACGATTTATGAAGAGATGACAGAGGCGTAATTTTCTGATTTATTGATGATATCATCTTGCCTTGTCCATTTATTTTCTAAGCCCATTCGCACAAATTAGATAGGCATTACGGCTGCGACCGTCTCTGAGGCCTGCTAGGGGGCACCATGAGGCATTCATGCATCGTCAAGTCAAGCTGAGCCAATGTCATCGTTGAAGCGTTTCAAGTTTAAACTTGAAACGAGTTCCCCAGCGAACACATATGACTCCCAGATCATCCCGTTTTCATCTCACGGCCTCATCGGGATGAGTTGATCCCCATGCGTCGTCCCCCGGATCTCCGGGAGCGAGCAATCGGAAGTCGTCCCATATTCATCCCTGTGAGAGCTGCCTGCGAGAATGCAGACGCGCGAACCCTCCGCGCCTGCAACTGCGCTTGCGCGGTACACAACTGCGGCTGCATTTCGTAAACTTACAACGTGTTCCTTAATATGATAGTTACTGAACACGATGTGAAATTTATCAATTTCGTTCTTCATGTTTTCGCATTGCAACATCCAGTATTTTGTGATTTTTATAAAGATACGCGACTTGCGCTGCTTCTAGGCTACCAGTGGGAGCGTGGTTCAAACGTTCAAACCGTTAGCAAGCTCGTCCGGGTTGCAGGCTGGAGGTGTTGTGGTGTGATGTTACAATTGTGAGCGAGTTTCGGAAGTACACCATTTGCCACTGTGCGGAGCTAAGATGGCTACTAGCGGCAAATGTTCATTTGTTTGACTGCTTGTGAGTGTAGCTGGGAGAAAAGACACCACTCTGGAACGAGACTGTACGCTGAGGTGCCAAAAAATTTGGATGCCATCTGGCATATTTCGACGAAATATCAGTGTACCCATGTGTGAGACCTTGCAAGTAATACGTTCCGTAAGGTTCAGCGGTGAAACTAACAATGTGACGACAACGAGGGTAGCCGGTACCTTTAGTCCCTAGGTATCCTGGATGACTTTGACACTTTACGCGCTTCATATCGCTTTCGACATTGTCACACAGAGTCCCACACGGTCCGCCAAGTATACAACGATGCAGTGGCAGACGAGGGAAGTGGATGCAGGGCAATTTTAGGATATGAGTTAGTATTCTCTGTATTCAGGACTATTTATAAAGTATTTACAAGAATAAATACCCGGAAATTGGTATTGAAATGTAATTATAAATACGTTTTTCTAGGCTGTATTTCAATTCAAAATATAAATACGTGTAAATAATATTTTAACTACGATGTATTTAAATACTGCCCATCCCTGATATATATATATACCGGGTGTTTCAGTTAAATCCACGGGCTAAATCATTCGCGAACCGGTGCACCAATCGAATAACTTTTACAAGTATCTGTCCAATACCGCCTACAAGATGCGCACCGCGTGAATGAGCGGGAGGCGCTCATTATTTAAATAAAAATTCAAATGAGTTTCGTGAAGAAATGCTAACTTCTAAAGCAGGGCGCCGTCGGCATTAAAATGGGTACTACCCCTTTTGTGACCTTCAGTGGACACCTTCTAGAGAAAAATCTGCCACCGAAGCGGGTCATTTGTTGCAGTAATTAATTGGTTTCGGTTTACGTATTTTTGTCGCGGCTGGTCGCGGTGAAGCGCAAAAGGATGTAATTCATTGGTGTAATTCATTGGTGTAAGCACGTAATTGATTGGTGGATACGGGAGTGGAAGAGCGTCCTTTTGCGCTTCACCGCGACCAGCCGCGACAAAAATATGTAAACCGAAACCAATTTATTTCTGCAACAAATGACCCGCTTCGGTTGCAGATTTTTCTCTAAAAGGTATCTACTGAAGGTCCCAGAAGGGGTAGTACCCATTTTAATGCCGACGGCGCCCTGCTTTAAAAGTTAGCTTTTTTCACGAAACTCATTTGAATTTTTATTTAAATAATGGGCGCCTCCCGCTCATTCACGCGGTACGCATCTTGTAGGCAGTTTTGGAAAGATACTTCTAAAAAAGAAAGTTATTCGAGTGGTGCACCGGACCGGTTCGCGAATTATTTAGCCCGGGGATTTAACTGAGACACCCGATATATATATATATATATATATATATATATAAAAAAGGGGGAAAAGCCATTAAAAAAATAATAAGTAAATGATGCTAGACGTGTTTGAAATTCAAACTTACAGATTAAAATGGCTTCTATGGCTGCACGTAGAGAAACAGATACTCATTGAACGATGCGACAGCACCAGAGGACACGTGTTTCGCCGTGTTTGCGGCTCGTCGGCCCTGGGTAGCTGCGCATCGTTCGGGATTGGCAAACCAGGGGTCACTCAGCGAGTGATATACACCTGGGAGGGTGACTGAGCACTCCTCAATGCCACAGTGCAAGCCAGTGAATTATAAAAAAGGGGGAAAAGCCATTAAAAAAATAATAAGTAAATGATGCTAGACGTGTTTGAAATTCAAACTTACAGATTAAAATGGCTTCTATGGCTGCACGTAGAGAAACAGATACTCATTGAACGATGCGACAGCACCAGAGGACACGTGTTTCGCCGTGTTTGCGGCTCGTCGGCCCTGGGTAGCTGCGCATCGTTCGGGATTGGCATATATATATATATATATACTTGGTGAATGGGGTTCGGACGACCGCGAATATATGCAGCTGAAATGAAAATTGAAACACAGACTACGAAGGTACGGGAAGCAAGAAAAAAGGGATAATTTATTTACATTTAAGATACTTGGAATGCTAAAAGGGTTGTCGACGTTTCGACAGTGGCACTGTCCTGACGAAGACAGTGCCACTGTCGAAACGTCGACAACCCTTTTAGCATTCCAAGTATCTTAAATGTAAATAAATTATCCCTTTTTTCTTGCTTCCCGTACCTTCGTAGTCTGTGTTTCAATTTTCATTTCAGCTATATATATATATATATATATATATATATTTATAAGTCCCAAACGTCGCAACACCAGCATTGGACAGCTGTTTCGGCCTTATTGGGCCTTCATCAGCAATGCGTAGGTGGGCGACGTTTGAGCGAGTGGCGTCGGAAGGTCACGTGGAACGTGATGTCCTCCCGTCAGGGTGAGTGACTCACCTCTGAAAGCCCAGTGCGAAGCCAGTAAAGTATTAATTGAAGAAAAATAGCATAGGCTCTTTGGCTGCACGTTGAACATATGTTTATAAGTCCCAAACGTCGCAACACCAGCATTGGACAGCTGTTTCGGCCTTATTGGGCCTTCATCAGCAATGCGTAGGTGGGCGACGTTTGAGCGAGTGGCGTCGGAAGGTCACGTGGAACGTGATGTCCTCCCGTCAGGGTGAGTGACTCACCTCTGAAAGCCCAGTGCGAAGCCAGTAAAGTATTAATTGAAGAAAAATAGCATAGGCTCTTTGGCTGCACGTTGAACATATGTTTATATGTCCCAAACGTCGCAACACCAGCATTGGACAGCTGTTTCGGCCTTATTGGGCCTTCATCAGCAATGCGTAGGTGGGCGACGTTTGAGCGAGTGGCGTCGGAAGGTCACGTGGAACGTGATGTCCTCCCGTCAGGGTGAGTGACTCACCCAATAAGGCCGGCTCGGCCAACTCGGCCCAATAAGGCCGAAACAGCTGTCCAATGCTGGTGTTGCGACGTTTGGGACTTATAAACATATGTTCAACGTGCAGCCAAAGAGCCTATGCTATTTTTCTTCAATTAATACTTTACTGGCTTCGCACTGGGCTTTCAGAGGTGAGTCACTCACCCTGACGGGAGGACATCACGTTCCACGTGACCTTCCGACGCCACTCGCTCAAACGTCGCCCACCTACGCATTGCTGATGAAGGCCCAATAACGCCGAAACAGCTGTCCAATGCTGGTGTTGCGACGTTTGGGACTTATAAACATATGTTCAACGTGCAGCCAAAGAGCCTATGCTATTTTTCTTCAATTAATACTTTACTGGCTTCGCACTGGGCTTTCAGAGGTGAGTCACTCACCCTGACGTGAGGACATCACGTTCCACGTGACCTTCCGACGCCACTCGCTCAAACGTCGCCCACCTACGCATTGCTGATGAAGGCCCAATAAGGCCGAAACAGCTGTCCAATGCTGGTGTTGCGACGTTTGGGACTTATAAACATATGTTCAACGTGCAGCCAAAGAGCCTATGCTATTTTTCTTCAATTAATACTTTACTGGCTTCGCACTGGGCTTTCAGAGGTGAGTCACTCACCCTGACGGGAGGACATCACGTTCCACGTGACCTTCCGACGCCACTCGCTCAAACGTCGCCCACCTACGCATTGCTGATGAAGGCCCAATAAGGCCGAAACAGCTGTCCAATGCTGGTGTTGCGACGTTTGGGACTTATAAACATATGTTCAACGTGCAGCCAAAGAGCCTATGCTATTTTTCTTCAATTAATACTTTACTGGCTTCGCACTGGGCTTTCAGAGGTGAGTCACTCACCCTGACGGGAGGACATCACGTTCCACGTGACCTTCCGACGCCACTCGCTCAAACGTCGCCCACCTACGCATTGCTGATGAAGGCCCAATAAGGCCGAAACAGCTGTCCAATGCTGGTGTTGCGACGTTTGGGACTTATAAACATATGTTCAACGTGCAGCCAAAGAGCCTATGCTATTTTTCTTCAATTAATACTTTACTGGCTTCGCACTGGGCTTTCAGAGGTGAGTCACTCACCCTGACGGGAGGACATCACGTTCCACGTGACCTTCCGACGCCACTCGCTCAAACGTCGCCCACCTACGCATTGCTGATGAAGGCCCAATAAGGCCGAAACAGCTGTCCAATGCTGGTGTTGCGACGTTTGGGACTTATAAACATATGTTCAACGTGCAGCCAAAGAGCCTATGCTATTTTTCTTCAATTAATACTTTACTGGCTTCGCACTGGGCTTTCAGAGGTGAGTCACTCACCCTGACGGGAGGACATCACGTTCCACGTGACCTTCCGACGCCACTCGCTCAAACGTCGCCCACCTACGCATTGCTGATGAAGGCCCAATAAGGCCGAAACAGCTGTCCAATGCTGGTGTTGCGACGTTTGGGACTTATAAACATATGTTCAACGTGCAGCCAAAGAGCCTATGCTATTTTTCTTCAATTAATACTTTACTGGCTTCGCACTGGGCTTTCAGAGGTGAGTCACTCACCCTGACGGGAGGACATCACGTTCCACGTGACCTTCCGACGCCACTCGCTCAAACGTCGCCCACCTACGCATTGCTGATGAAGGCCCAATAAGGCCGAAACAGCTGTCCAATGCTGGTGTTGCGACGTTTGGGACTTATAAACATATGTTCAACGTGCAGCCAAAGAGCCTATGCTATTTTTCTTCAATTAATACTTTACTGGCTTCGCACTGGGCTTTCAGAGGTGAGTCACTCACCCTGACGGGAGGACATCACGTTCCACGTGACCTTCCGACGCCACTCGCTCAAACGTCGCCCACCTACGCATTGCTGATGAAGGCCCAATAAGGCCGAAACAGCTGTCCAATGCTGGTGTTGCGACGTTTGGGACTTATAAACATATGTTCAACGTGCAGCCAAAGAGCCTATGCTATTTTTCTTCAATTAATACTTTACTGGCTTCGCACTGGGCTTTCAGAGGTGAGTCACTCATCCTGACGGGAGGACATCACGTTCCACGTGACCTTCCGACGCCACTCGCTCAAACGTCGCCCACCTACGCATTGCTGATGAAGGCCCAATAAGGCCGAAACAGCTGTCCAATGCTGGTGTTGCGACGTTTGGGACTTATAAACATATGTTCAACGTGCAGCCAAAGAGCCTATGCTATTTTTCTTCAATTAATACTTTACTGGCTTCGCACTGGGCTTTCAGAGGTGAGTCACTCACCCTGACGGGAGGACATCACGTTCCACGTGACCTTCCGACGCCACTCGCTCAAACGTCGCCCACCTGCGCATTGCTGATGAAGACCCAATAAGGCCGAAACAGCTGTCCAATGCTGGTGTTGCGACGTTTGGGACTTATAAACATATGTTCAACGTGCAGCCAAAGAGCCTATGCTATTTTTCTTCAATTAATATTTTACTGGCTTCGCACTGGGCTTTCAGAGGTGAGTCACTCACCCTGACGGGAGGACATCACGTTCCACGTGACCTTCCGACGCCACTCGCTCAAACGTCGCCCACCTACGCATTGCTGATGAAGGCCCAATAAGGCCGAAACAGCTGTCCAATGCTGGTGTTGCGACGTTTGGGACTTATAAACATATGTTCAACGTGCAGCCAAAGAGCCTATGCTATTTTTCTTCAATTAATACTTTACTGGCTTCGCACTGGGCTTTCAGAGGTGAGTCACTCACCCTGACGGGAGGACATCACGTTCCACGTGACCTTCCGACGCCACTCGCTCAAACGTCGCCCACCTACGCATTGCTGATGAAGGCCCAATAAGGCCGAAACAGCTGTCCAATGCTGGTGTTGCGACGTTTGGGACTTATAAACATATGTTCAACGTGCAGCCAAAGAGCCTATGCTATTTTTCTTCAATTATATATATATATATATATATATATATAGGATGTTTCATTGAACTCGAACCCCACCATAAAAAAAACGGCTCATTGCATCACAATGAAACCTACTCTAAGGTATTAGTAGTAGCCTAAAGTGTTTCAGTGTATTTCTGTACCGTAATTAATTAATTAAGTAGCGGAAATTAATTTGAGGTAAGGTTGTAGGTGCTACCATGAGAAAACGAATCCATTGGCTTGCAACACCCTAGCTCTAACGACTGCAGCCCGGACTTCCGAAACTTAGATGGAGCATGTTTCCGTCACGCCAAAAGAGCGCTCGATCGCAGCGCCCTCCCACGTCCACTTAACGAAAAAGAAAATATGCGATCCATTCCGCCTACACTCTTATCTATCATTCTGGCATGGTGCCGTCTCTGCTAGACGATAAGAGCGCGTGACGATGACAACGCGGGGCTTTATCTTTTTATTGTTTGTTTGATTCTGTCGTGTTTTTTCCTCTTTCGCCGTAATCCAATTGAAAGTACGGGACAAGGAATGTTATCTTTCAACCGAAGCACCTTGATTTTTTGTCACTTTCGTCCCCGTGCACGAATTCCTTGTTGGGTACTCCGCGGGTCAAATACTGCCCTATTCCAACCAAGAGAGAGCTGACATGGTGCTTGCCCTAGGTGCTGCGCGGAGCAATAAGAAGATTTTTCAGATGTGGCATCCCGGCAGAAGACAAAGCCCGGCGACGATTGTTCGTCAGTACGAGACGCTAAAAGGATTTGTCGTTTTTTCCCGAAAGCGTCGTAGGTCATCGATGCCTTCAGACGATGTTCGAACCAACATCCTGGCGTTCTTTGAGGCACACCCTCTAGCCAGCATGTGCGAGGCCAGCAGTCAGAGTGGCGTTCAGTTGTCGACGGTGTGGAGGGTAGCAAAAGAGGCCTGCCTCCATCCTTACCACGTTCACCTGGGTCAAGAGTTGCGACAAGGGGACTTGGAAAACCGGTTGCACTATGCCAACTGGCTTTTGCGCGCAGTCGGCCATAACGCGCAATATTTGAGTAACGTCATCAAACTTCTCCCAGGATGCGCAGGTGAACCTGCACAACACTCATTATTGGAGTACCACCAATCCCCATTGACTTCGCAAGTCCCATCATCAATACAAATGGTCCCTCAACGACTGGTGCGGCATTTGCGACGGGACCCTGATTGGACCTGTCTTCCTTGATGGGATATTGACCGCGGAGAGGTAACTAAACGAAGCTCTTCAGGGCCCCGTGGAAGAGTTCTGCGCCAACCTCCCACTCGCACGATATTTCAGCACGATGGCGCTCCCGCACACAGCTCTAGCCCAGCCCGCGCCTCTCTCGAATACGTGTTTCCAAACCAGTGGATGGGAAGGTTCGGACCAGTGCCATGGCCTTCCATGTCGGTCCGGGTGGTGATGTCATTCGCCGTAGGTGACATCACCACCCGGACTTCACCTTCTCGAATATTCCCGAATCTGACTCACTGACAAACGCCTGTGGCTTGCCCGTACCGATTATGACGTCATGTACCAAACCTATTTAAGTAACCTGTAACCACCTACGCATATTTTGTCCTGACCAACACAGTGCCACTGTCGAAACGTAGACCCATTGCCCATTTTATTTTTCAACGTCTCCCTATGTAATAAACTAGTGTTTGTAACTTCCCTAAAATATGTTTCCGCGTCTTTTTTTGTTCTATATATATTTCTCTTCTATATTTCTCTATAGTATTTCTATATTTCTGTTCTATATATATTTCTCTCTGCCATATATATACAGGGTGTCCCAGTAAACGTGTCATTGAATTATAATTAAAAAACTACACCACCTAGAGTCATGCGGTCAAGGGCATTTGTTCTTACTGGATTTTTGCCACCTCCTCATGTGAATGTCGTGTAACGTAAGTTTAATTACGTAAATTTTTGCGAGCTTAAGTCGGAAATTTGCCTAGTAAAGGTCACTTTTTTACCCTATCAATGTGAAGAACGTGTCTAATTTAGTCAAATTCATGATAATTGACAGGGATATTCAGGAGCTATCCCATCGGGAAAAATAGCCGAACATCATGCTCTACGGAGGTCGCACAGAATAGCGCACGATGAATTTTTCAGCGCAATCTTTGTCAGTCCGACGAAAGGAGGTTGGAAACCCAACCCTTCCCGACATCGCAGACAGATATAAAACAGGCACGGCTTATCACGTCCGACTTTCCCTGGGATAATGCTTTCCCTCTCCCAATTTTAGGAACTGCTACTTTTTCTACTATCATTCTGTGGGCTGGCTTTGGAACCTCCTTTCGTCGTACTGAGAGCGATTGCGCTCAAAAAGTCATCGCGCGTTATGGTCCGGTGCCCCGAAAAGCATCATATTCGGCTAGTTTTTCCGATGGGATAGCTCGTGAATATCACTGTCAATTATCGTGAATTTGAGTGAATTTGGCACGCTCTTCATATTGGTGGGATAAAAAAGTGACCTTCACTTGGCAAATTTCCGAGTTCAGTTCGCAAATATTTACATAATTAAACTTGGAGTACATGACATTTACATTAGGAGGTGGCAAAAACCTAATAAGAACAAATGCTGTTGACCGCATGATTCTAGGTGGCGTAGTTTTTTTTTATTATAATTCAATGACACGTTTTCTGAGACACCCTGTATATATATATATATATATATATATATATATATATAGATACAAAAACAAAAATGAGCAAATGCTCCATGGCTGCACGTGAGGCATATGTTTACAGTTCAAGCGTGCCACAATCCCAGCTGTGGACGGCCGTTTCGAGCTTCTTGGCTCTCATCGGCACAGCGTAGGGATGTGACACGCTCTTGGGTCGGCACAAACACTGTGTCTCTGCAAGACATCAATGTTCCAGGGTGTTAGCAACACCTCTGGAGGCCGCAGTGCAAAGCCAGTAAGTACAGATACAAAAACAAAAATGAGCAAATGCTCCATGGCTGCACGTGAGGCATATGTTTACAGTTCAAGCGTGCCACAATCCCAGCTGTGGACGGCCGTTTCGAGCTTCTTGGCTCTCATCGGCACAGCGTATATATATATATATATATATATATATAAAGCGGTGCAGTGCCATGCACATGGTTTCACATATGGCAGAGAGTGATTTTTACACACTTTGGGAAGACGTGATGGGGAAACTCGTTGTCAGAGATCACAACGAAACCAGCAGGCACAATGATTGGTGCCTCCTGAATGTAGTTTGGACGAATACTCTGTAACTACGTAGGAAAAGATATGTTCCTTTACCGGTTACAATTCCATTTGCCGATTCCCAATCAACACGATAGGATTTCCTCTTGCTGAAGTGTGGCTTGATTGTGCTTTCCAACTGCGGAATTTAGCTGACAAGATCCAGATGTCAAACTCAACGGCCACACTATCTCGTGCTGTACATAGCCTTTGCATATGAGTCAGGTCAATTTCCGAAGATTTCGCTGAACAGACTATTGAAAATGGCGGAATGGAGTTTTATTTGGGAGGTCAGAAGGAAATTTTGGGATTGCCCAAAGACTACATTTACGAGAACAACGGGGCGTTATGTGGTAACAAAAAAGAAGAGAAAGAAAAGAAGAAGAAAAACTGGAAAAAGATAAGCAAGGGGAAGGAGAAATTGATGAGTTTGATTATAGAATTTCTCTTCAAATTCAGGATGAAGAGAAAGAAACTGCATATTTTTAGCACTATACATGCGGCAATGAAAGCGCTCTGGAGTGTGTAGTTTATGGTCTGCGGAAGCTCTTGAGGCATTGCAGAAGCATTGCAGAAAGAAAAAAGAAAGAAAAATGAATAGATAAACGGAGAAAAACATCGCCCCTCCCTCTACCTGCTTCCGGTGCAGCAAAAACTAATAGGCGTACGAGCGGACTTCGTTTAGTAAGCCGACTTTGCATTACATCTTTCCCCCCAAGTTGTACCCTAAGACATGTTATTGTATTGATATCATGTTGAACGAGATATGCTTGAAAATTTTACGGTTCTTAGTGTTTGATGCTACATATGTCACACAGTCATCAACTTGAAGGAGCTCAACGAACCACGCTCACGCCGGTACATCTCCAAGAAGGATATTAGCGAATGTTTTCTGTTTATTCCAGTATACCAAGTCATCGCTCTTTTTTAGACAAAGAAAAATACTTTAATTCTGTTCTCGTCAAGTTAAGGCTCCCCTTCCATGAAGAACATATAACCTTATAAAAACACTCTGTTCTATTCCGCAAAGAGTGCAAAAAAAGAGCATTACTAAAGGTGTAATATCCACATACACCACGTTTTATCTGTCGATCGATTTTATCTGTCGATCATTAAGGGTGTAGAGTGAGGTGTTCAAACAGGTGTTTACCGTCAAATACACCTTTTTACACCACATTTGAATTGGGAATAAGGTGTTAAAAATGGTGTTTATTTCGCGAGATAAAAATTATGCTGGTGTCACAGCTCCGCTCATCAAGTAATCGCATTATAGACGATAACCTGAGTTAAAACCACTGTATTGGACAGGGAGGGATGTTAGAAATTTAGCTTATATCTTTGACTCGTTGCAAGCGTGGATGTTAATTGCAAAAACACATTCCTGTCACCGTTATAAACGTTTCCCGCCCCACCACATGTAAGGAACATGCCGAAACAAATTGTATTTCAGTATATGATCCATCCGACAAGCCAATATAGGCTACTGAGGGTGCCCGAGGTCTCTCTGCACTCAGGTTGGTCCCACAGTGCTACCAAGCTAACGGGGCGTGCCTGCAAGGCATTGCACTCCGTTTTAGGTTCTACCATGGAACAACAGCTGGAAGTCTGCCGTGCTCACGGTGCTGGTTGGCATAGAAGCAAGAACGTCGAAACTGTATGTCTCGGCCAGTGGTCTCGGTATGCTGCCGCGGAAGCTTCTATTACACTACTTGCGAGGGAATATTTGCTAGCAAATAATTCCACCATCAAAGGTGTTTTTAATAGAATACTCCCCTTTTAGGGGTGCTTTCGTTTTCAAACACCCATTATAACAGTGTTTTATTCGGAATACTCTTAACTAAAGGGTGTATTAGAAAACACCCATCATTTGAGTGTAAAGGCAACACCAAAATGTGTGCGCCATGGGACAAGCCATTTATACAAAAAAAGTGTAAAAAGTTTACTGTGAAGGCATGCAAAGAGCACATTTCTACAATGCTTCAAGCAAGAGATATGCAAACAGAGTAAAAATAATAACTCGAAAAAGTCACTGAGTGTCAATGCAATTCGTTCTCAGAATATTTGTTTTTTTTTTTTTTTGCTGAAGGTCCTGGCCCGCTTGCACGAAACTTCTGCTAGGATGCTAACCTTGAGGCATTTCCTTTGACACAGCTCTGGCAGTGCATTTCGCTGAGAGGAAAGTTTATGTTAGCAGCATGTGACACATGCACTAGCAAGGCTGCACTAAAGGGAATTCTTCAAGGTTAGGACGTTAGCAGAAGTCTTGTGCAAGCAGGCCCAGGTACTTACCCAAAAATGTCCAAAGTAAAAATTCAAACGCTCAGATATTTATTTAAATAGTGAGGATATGCAAATAAGCCACTCACTGCACAACTCATCTTTGGCGATAACAAGGCTCCTCTCCAATAGCACCAACTGTTTATGAATTACTCAGACTGGGGAACTTCGCGAAAGAAGTCCAAAAGAAATGGGACGTGGACAACAAAAGCAGGAGTAACAATTAAATGGGGTGTCTACACCGTGGCAGTTTATTCTGTGTAGCAGCTGCAGTTTTTGAAATCTAACCATTCTCATTTTAACCACGGTCGCTGCTCTTTGGATTACACGTCGTGAATTTTACCACAAAGAGCAGCGACTGTGGTTAAAATGTCAAATTTATAATAAAGCATCTGGGGCTATAAAATGTCTGTGGTGAGCAAAACAGTGTGGTGAGCAAAACGTCAAAAATACACCTCAGCAGCGACGAAAACCAAGTTAAATAATGAGAAGAAAAAAAAAAAAGAGGGAACGGTCACGATCACTTTCAAAAGTCCTACCTGAATGTCTCAAAACAAAATGAGTAAGAAACACAGACTTTGCAGTGATGCAGAGCTAATACTTCAACCAACTCCTCGCTTCGAGTATTTTTTCTTTGCGTAATCGAAAGAACATGGACAGCACACATTTCGTTTTGTGTTGCAGGCGAGCGGGAGTGTCGAATGTACGGAGGGTCTCGTAACAAGCAACAAATAGTACATGTTTTCGCTTCGGAAGGAAATTCTAGTACCTTTCGGAATGGGTTTTTCCATGTCTTTTATATTTCTCTCTGCCTCCTTTTTAAACCGCTGAGCTTATTGTCTGCTATAGAATGTGTTAGAAACGAACAGCCCGACTTTATTGCGATAGTTAACCAATATGTATGGGATCAGTATGCAACTGTTTTCTGCGCAATAAAAAAAATTGATATCGGTTCAAGGTGTCAACACATAAAAACTAAAATAAAAGTACTGGTTCATCCTTGAAGTCCTCTGACACTGTTCTAAAGTTGTCCTCACGTAGCATCTGATGACGCTCTGAGGATACCGAGGGGATGCTATATTACTGCCAAAATGACATGTTGAGGATGATTTGAGGATCACATTCACCCTCCTGGGGATGTCACCCTAGTCCATGCCTGATGCTCTTAGGATATCCCTGGGATGACAGTGTGTTGTTGGGGATTAGAAGACATGTCACATGTCATGGACACATGCAGTGTAGGCACTATGGCCACACAACATGGTCATCAGAAATGCACGTATACTAATCTGACACCCATCATATACTAATAAAAATAGTACGTATATCACTCATTAAAAAGTTCATGTAAAAATTCTGTAAGGTTGTTAATAATAATGCGATATCAAAATACATTAGACCTTGCAATTCTGTTGTATTTTTGGTGATTCATTAAGAACTCATCACAGGCTAATCAGAAACTCCAAAACAATTTTTGTCAGGGTAGGACACCGCTCATTGACATTATAAAATAAAATTTCTGCTTATATTACTTCTTCAGTGCACGCAAATTCTTTTCCCGCTCGCTGGTCGCTTTTAGATCCTATGAGTCAGAGAATGGCGTTTTTTACCCCTTTACCTTCTGCTGAAGGCTACGTCACTAGAGGCTGACAAAACCGACACGAACCTCGACTATTATGACTGTAACTTAAGCAAAAGTGCATTCTGTAGCCCACCCACCTCTCCCAATAGCGTTAATCCTTTGGAGATAAGTCACTTCAAGGTGAAGCTGTACTAGAGAACAAGAAGTCTCGCACGGAAGTGTCTTTACATGCGCTTTGCGGCGTCTTTGTTTCCGAGCTCGGTGCTTTATGTAAGCAAGTCTGGGAAGCCTTATGGGCTACTTTGCTTTCTGGTTCGAAATAAGCGCAGTGTCGAAGCATTGAAGAGTTGGAATACAGTAGCAATGCGGCTTGCCCGAACCTATAATTTACTCGAGGCCATCTTCCGCGAATGCCCAAAGTAAGAAAGCCAGAGTTAACTCACAATGTCCATTGAGGTGCGCACGTGAAAAGGGGTCACTTTTGCACTACATTTACGGAGAATGTCCATTAGGGGTTGGATTCCCCATACGGGAAAAAAGTTGACTACTTTCCAGAAGAAAGGAAAGCGTGCTCAGCCTTTGTGTTTGTTAATCATCCCCACTTTCCTGGGAACCGTAAGACATTCACTGCCATCTCTGGAATGTTCTGCTCCGTTGTCATCTTGGTTGTCATCTGCGGGAGTTTTACGACTTGCGATTGGATGGATCTTCACACATCAGTTTCTGACGATGTGATTCATACATTATTCGAAAAGTAAGTTTCCGCCGAAGTCATGAGTGTTTACTGCTTATTAGTTTGACGTCACCATGTGGGCGGGATATGACGCAACACACGCCACGTTCTTTTAAAGGGAGAAGCGTGGCTTTGCGAAGATATTCTGGAAGTCAACTTAAGGCATGTCTCTGTGAGACGTGGTGTAGATTACTCCAAATAAACTGCCGTCTCCATCGATGAATCATTTGCTCTTCCCTTGACCTCATCCACATCCGAACCCTTCCGGAACTGCTCCTGACATCATCTGAATCCATCCACGACCGTAGGATCACAGCACTGCCGGAATCTTCATCTTCGTTATCGTTCATCCATATTTCTACTGCGTGTCAGCGCAAACATTGTCTTCATTATGTCAGGGATAACGTAGGGGCGTGTTAATGCCCATATGCATCGCTACCGATCATCGAGCACGTGTACTGTTCAACAATGCTGAGGTTTTGAAAGAATGATTTTTTTTGTGAACAGAAAACATGCGAAGAGAGAGTGCTCGTGCTAAACTGTACTCTATTATGAAATTAGCAAGATTACACCAAAAAAGGGGTGTGCGCCATGCACGTTATTGCACATTTAAAGGTGTGAAAACGGTTATAGTACACATCCCTCCTCCAGTGCTCACATCCTTGAAGTGGTGAAATAGATCTCCCTCTGAGGATTTCGTCGCCGGACCGACGAAAGTTTAAAGAACCAATCGTCGGTCGGCTTACGTGTACACAGGATGTTCGTCGAACACCATATATTACCAGACACTTGTCCCACATTTAAGATGAACTTCACCGCATAGCATTCACATGTAGCATAGCACATATAGCATGTGCATGCATCGCATGCACATACAGGGATGCATAGCATGCACATGTAGCCAACTATCGTCCCGAATTGTATCGTTCTCTCCCCCCTTTTGATTGAAATATGAAGCGTAGGACTTTTTTGTGACAATTGTGCAGTGCGTAAGTGTGATAAAAAGGCGTACACCTCCCGCTTTCAGTAAACGATGTGAGATTACGATCTCATTCGGGATGATGGTTGCCTAGGAGACTGGCAGATGAAATTCACAAGTGCGCGATGACGATGAAAAGGAAGACGGACACTCCTCACGGTTTTCTGAAATATCACCCGCTGAAATATCTCAGATTGCACAATACAACTCGACTACTAATACAGGAAATAATAAACGTGGTTCCATAAATATATAACACCGTTTCCCAACAGGGCACCTCCGCCCCAAACAAAAGATCGATTTCGGTGGACAAGTAAGGGACAAATGAACCGTGTGACAACCTCTCTGATTGCCAACAGATGGCGCACAAAGCCACACCAATGCATTCATGTTGCGAATTGTATGAATAAAAGGCTTGGTCTTTTTTTCTTTTTTTTAATTTCAAGATGTATTTTCACCGGCAGTCATAAACATAGACAATATTAAGCACCGGAGGTGAAGTAGGGAACGAGCAGGCTCTTCCACACAATAGTAGATAATGTAAAGAACATACCTTAACAAAAAAAATATTCACTGAGAATTAAAAACACAAACCTAAAGGCTGCATTACGAAGTCTAGTAACTCATCGGGCGTCTAGTAACCCAGCAATGTTTTTGTACAAAGTTTAAAGTGATTCTCGTGCGTGG
Organism: Ornithodoros turicata; assembly: GCF_037126465.1. Classification (NCBI taxonomy): domain Eukaryota; kingdom Metazoa; phylum Arthropoda; class Arachnida; order Ixodida; family Argasidae; genus Ornithodoros; species Ornithodoros turicata. The sequence goes on from NW_026999302.1 coordinate 21,453, forward strand.
GCTAGAACACCCATGGCTGACACTGGGTACGTTGCAGGTAAAAGTTAACGAAATTATGGTAAAGATTTGCGTGATCGTAACCATCTTGGCAATGGCAGAGTTCAGTGACGGCATGCGATACTGATCCAAACTGAGCCGGGCTGCAGTAGCCAAACTGGATCAATATCGCCATACGAACTATCCCAGTGCAACAGGGGCAAGACCAAGCAGTCGCACAACCAATACCAACATAACAGTGCTGCCTGAGTATTTCCTGATTGAATAGTTCACAGAGAGCAGAGCGTGCTCGCCTCAAACTGTCAAAGGATAACGCAAGTGGGATCGCGTCGTGATCGCTGGATCTGAAAGAAGAACACAGACAATTAAACTAGACCAAACCAGCTGTAGCGAACGATATTTGCACTGAGCCAAGTGCTGCGAAAGGACATGCGCAAGCGAGAAAGAATTCACTACTTGTTCTTATCGCTGACGGTAATCCTAATTTTGGTAAATATCACGTAGATGTGTCTCTATGTTCATATAGTTCATAAGTTCATAGACATACAGGACGCTTCTCAGGGAGTGAGACCAAATTTTCCTATTTCCTGTTAGTTCCCAGAGATAGTGAATAGACTTCCAGAGTGCTGACAACATTTAGAGTATGGTTCTTTTGTGGTATGACGATATCCCGGAAGCTAAGCGTCGATCACTGAACTTCAGTGGAAAGTGAAGAAACAGCCAGCGTCCACTATAGTAACGGTATGCAGGAAGTGGAACAGTGAAGCCCTGTTTACTTTTTTCATCCCATGTTAGTGCCGCGAAGCAACTGTGACTATGAGCGGCGTACAGTCGTGGACGAATGGAGAGAGGACAGCAGGAAGGAGCGGATTAAATATTGTTTAATATTCACAAGATTTAACTAGTAGTCTACCTTTCTACGTGAAAGCCTGTGAATATAAAAAAAAAAGGCTTGACCGTTGGACCTCCTGGATACCACGGACCTTCTATAGAATTTCGGGTGTTGCTTTAACCTGGCTCTATACTGGCCATGAATCTTTACCCCTTCTCTGTGGTGGCCGAAAGTTTAGGGTATAACTGTCAAAAGAGGAGGGTGCTTTGAATTCACCTGTTCCACATCTCTGCGGTGTCTTTCTTCCATCTCTTCTCTACGTCTCGCATACTCCTCTTCAATCGCCTAGTGGGGTAGAAACACTTTATTAGAGGGGGATACTCGATGCTCGTACTATGTACAATTCATGTTCAGAAGAATGTGGGTTTGAGTTCAACAGCTGGCTAACCTCTTCAGTGGCTTTCATCTTTCATCATTAAATTCCCACTATGTCATGTGCATGTCTCCATTTTTTTTTTTTTTTTGTTTCGGGATGGCTGTTTAGTGACATATTTGAGTGGATCTTTTGCGATTTTTCGCAATAAGATAAGATGTGTAGCCTTGCTGTCAAGTACATACTCTCAGAAGAGAACTGCACAGCGCGAGACACTGTCAAACCGCACGTTTACAATGCACGACAATGTTATTCAATTTATTGAACACAAGTTGCGTGTGCATTGCCAAATTACTTTTCATCTTGAAGGTTTCTCGATCATAAAACGCAAACTTTCAAGTATTCAGACGTGAGACTGCATGAGGAAATGAGACACGGACGCGATGTACACGTTGATCGCGTCGACCGTCCGCTTTAGTACGGCAAATTTATCAATGTTTACAACCACGTTAAACTCACCGGTTAAATTCACCCCTTTTTTTGCCTGCTTATTATGTACCCACATGACTGGATTATTCGTTGCAACTAGAACCCATCAATGGACCGTATATATCTCACTACTTGTTTTCACACGATCACAGATATTGTCACATTCAAACGCTCACTATCCATGTACATCGGTGTCTAATATATGTACCATAGTTGTGTATTCATGATTAATTGTTTATATATGCCATATTTTTATATGTTTGGTTCATACAGGGCCCTGTTCCATGTTCATGTCTATTTGGTCAATGTTGCTGTGTTTCCTGTGTTATGTTATGTTGTCAAATACAAGTTGGTATGTTATCTTGATGTATATACATCTTATATACACTTGTATGTATATACATGCATACAAATGTCACCTTATGGCCGCTTTGATAATGGCAAAACCCTAAACAGCATGACTATTTCCCGAAGGTTGATGCTGCTCATGGTGACACACGGGTTGAAGTGCTGTCACAACCGAGTCCATCGCCAACAACAAAAGCCGCAGCGAAGGCATAGTATGACGATATGAAAATCATTAACTGAGCTGGTCTTTGTTTGTACACAAAAAAGACGATCCACGGCATGGGTGCCGCCATTAGTGCTGCCACCGCGTTTTAATCACAGGAACAGTGCACTTATGGAGTGCCGTATGCCGAGTTCCGGCATATTTCCGTGTTTGTTTTCGTTCATTTCCGTGTTAGTTCGAGTTAATTTCGGGCTAGATCGTTTTGTCCCGATCGGGAACCGGTGCGGAAACCTTATCGCATCGGCCAGCACTCGTCACGTCAACAACTGTGCATATTGAAGGCGAATGCAGGGAATCTTCTTTTTCCTTCATCTTTCGAACGTTAACACGCTACTCAAATGTTTACCGGATGATAACATTACTTTATCGTCACTCATATCCATTAAAGACTGCGGCCACCAGTATTCATCCGAGTGGGAAGAGCAATTTTGGCAGTCCACCCCTGTTGCCTTGCCGCTGGGAACGAGGCTACGGAGCGCACGGGGTCTCGGGGGTTCTAGAGCAAACTGATAATGCATAATAGACTGTGTGCGTGTTTCTGTTTTTCGTCTGCTTACTTTTCCTTTTTTGCGAATACTAAGTCGCTCGTATGGCTAGCCTTTCCTCTTCTTCTTTTTTTTTCATCCATTAAGCGTATGCTGCCATTAGCACCACCTCCCATTCACAACACAGTAACTTTGAGTCATCGCAAGGGACGATGTCCTTGGCCTACGCGTGAAGGAAGCGAAAAAAAAAGAAAACAGCGAAGGTAATCACCTTGGTCAGCATTTATGCGATATTGGGTCTGTTAAGTAAGGAACCTGCACACGTACATCAGCTTCATAGAAACAAATAGAATTGCATAATGTAAATCCCCGCGACTGGGGAACACAAAGCGACAGACACAACACGAAATCTCTCCTTGTTTTTGAAGCTTTGTGTTGTGTCTGTCCCTTTGCGTTTCCTCATCTCGGGGTTTTACACTATGCATCAACTTCACCAGACCACTTGCATCTTAGCCATTTTTTTATTGACAAATATAGAGGAGAGAATTCCAATCTCTGAGGTTCGCATACACTACATGTTACTACATTTGCTCTCATTGTGTTGGAACTTTTCACATGTTATGCGAAGATAGTTTGGAAGTTATTCCGATGTTCGAGTGAAAAATTAATGTCACTGTGCAGTTGCCCAATTGCATTGTGTATTAATCGAGACAAATATCCTGTATTTGTATAGCATCAAATGAAGTATGAAGAAATGTCAAGAAATGAAATGAGGTGAAATGTGTTTGTTACGAGCTGGGGTTCGTTACAGACACGACAACGGAAACGAAAAACGTGAGCCAAACTAATTCGGCAGGAAACGCGGACAGAAAGAGGAACCTGAATATTTTCCTTTCCCTCGGCAGAAACCGAAATCGAAACGAAATTAAAGTGCAATAACACTATCAGAGACCGAATCCACCGCATATTTTTATTTTAATTTAATGAAATGTATTATATATCTGGCAAATTATACGTCAAACCACTCAGTGTCGGTGGTCAATACTATATACTGTCCCTCTGTTTACACCGCGTTGATACAAATTTGAACCGTAGTACCATGAGCAAACGGAACGATGTTAAGGAAACTGCAAGTCGAAATCGCACTCAGAGATGTCTCGGAGTCAACGGTGTCACAGGGCGTCCAGCTCTTGTGCGTTTGTGTTTAAACATATTTTGGTTCTCCTTTTTTGCGAGTTAATTTAGACAAGAGTTAGAACGGGCACTTGTTCGGCTGGCCACGACAGCTCGGGGGTTACAGAATTTACTGCCTCTAGATGTTTTGCAAGACGCGTTGGAGGGACAATCCGAGTAAAGAAACCGGACACTTCGACGCAACTATGTGTGCGTGCTGCTGCGGGTTCTTCTCGACCCCTGCGGCGAGGCCAGGCATGGCATTTTTGGGCCGGTCGCACCGTTTACGGTAACTCGATGCCACATCTTTTTCGTCTAGAATCTTTTGGCCCCCAAATCCTGGGAATTGTCTTCAGACTCTGACATTTGGAAAGTGAAAAGTACATTATCGTTTTTTTGTGTTATGCGGCCAGTCGTGTTGGGTGGCAGGGGCGTGGGGACCCTTTTTCCAGCCCAGGAAAAGAGGGATACCCCGTGAAATGAGTTTTGGAAGCCCAGTTTAAAGAGGTTATACAAGGTTACAGTTGGAAGAAATTGGGGGAGTCCGGTGGCCGATTTGGGAAAGAGAAGGAAGACAACGCGAACGGGATAGCAGCGGTTTTCCCGCCGGGAAAGTTTGGGAAGAGTGGCCTGGCCGCATAGTTTCTGTTTCAAGTAACGGTGTCGACGATTGGTTTGTTGTATCGAATGCAGGTTGCTGCATAGAAAGTAGTTGATTGGTGTGAAGTGTGCAAGAGTGCAAACAACTCAGGGAAAAGAGGTGCTGACGCCAGGAATCGAACCTGGGTCTTCTGATTTCCGGTCAGATATGCTAACCGCTACACCACACCAGCACGCCGTTTCCCTTGAGCCATTGAGTGCCTCAAGTACGGGGGGGGGGGGGGGAAGGACAACCAACCACGCTATTCCCATTCTCTCTTACATCTTTCTCACTTACTCTCTCATTCAGACACGAGGCAGGGCGATTGTAAACGACGTAAACACGAGATTTGGCCGAGGCAGACCAACAATTAGGGACGACACAGACAAGTAAGCCTCAAACGCCCAGAAATTAACGAATGCAAACAACTCAGGGAAAAGAGGTGCTGACGCCAGGAAACTTCTGCTTTCCAGGTTCGATTCCTGGCGTCAGCACCTCTTTTCCCTGAGTTGTTTGCATTCGTTAATTTCTGGGCGTTTGAGGCTTACTTGTCTGTGCCGTCCCTAATTGTTGGTCTGCCTCGGCCAAATCTCGTGTTTACGTCGTGTGCAAGAGTGTGTGACACGGTATGATGTCGAGGGAAACGCAGAAGACACGCTGCCACAACAAGAAAACGTATCAGGCTCTTCGAAGTTTTTTCGGACTTCCCCACCCCTATACAGCTAAGTGATTTGGATGAGACTGGCGTAGTGCATTTTTGCAAAAGTAGTCTGAGTTGTGGTTTTGATTGTGATCTTAAGAAGCAGAGATACATTGTGTGCATTTTGGTTGGTGCATGGGTGACGAGTGTGATTTTATGTTCGTTGAGCAAAGAGTATCGTTGGGAAAGTTTGTAGGATCGCAGAGGTGGAATGTATTCGCGTGTGATATACTTTCATTTCTGTGTTTGTCGTGAAGTACTCAGTAAAAGTGCAAGTTTCATTGTTTGTTTAAAATGAGTCTGGGCTCATTCGTTAACACGCCGGCCACAGTCTCTCCACTAGCCGGGTCCGAATCTATACATTGATCACGGGTGTAGGTTTATTCCATCAATTCCGACCCAAGCCCGTGACAAACGGCAGAAACATAAATTCCAGTTCTGTAGGATCCCGCAACGGAATCGGATATATTATTATTGTCAGTAACCAACCTTGGTTATAGAAGCGACTACAGATTAGCCGCCGGCAGGTAACATCACACAAAGCGACATAGGAAGGGTATACCCTTTTGGTTTCTTCATAACAACGCCGAGCCTGTTCTCTATCTATCCGAATGGGCACCATCTCCTGCACAGAAAACAGTGAGATTTATTTGAATCTGAATGGAATTTATTTATCTTTCGAATGGAAAAGGAACAAAAGCACGCCATGCAACCTTAGTTCCGCTACATGCCACTATACTTACGTCGTTACGCTCCCTCAACTGTTTGCGAATACGTTGGCGCCTGTCGTAGCGAGCAGTGAGAACCTGCAACGATGGCGCAAATCCGGCATTGTATCAGTATGTGCTACCCCTTTTCAGTACATAAAGCTTCCCATTGTTAATCGCGACTAAAATGTTTGATGTATGTTATCCTTGTAACCTCTTCTCTTTCTCATATTCACAAGCATTCTTCAAGAATAGTCTCGTAATCTCTAGTTTTCATCTCTAGTCTCTATCGCGAGGAAAGTTTTTTATTCGCTACGCACAATCGCAACGGGCCTTTAAGGGTTATCTTTACACAAAATCTCGGATGTACGTTCCTTCCTGCAGGTGTTGCACGTAGAACTACGGTCCTTTAGAATGACATAGAAGGGGTCATTCCCTCGCCCAAGGCAAGAAAAGAACACCAGTCTTTAAATCATATAGATAAAACAGGACCACAAGAACAGAATCACCAAAGCTGCCACTGCCAGGGTACAATCCACAGGAGCAAATATGTGAAACGTGCAGGTACAACGGAAACTGCGTAGTGACCGGTGCCAAAATGTCTCATATTTCCCGAAACGAACTAACTCAACTTTAAACTTCGTAACTCAAATTTAAAAATTATACAATTAGCACTTTTTGTCAGTTTTAGCTAATTAGCTGTCCATAAGTTCCAAAGGACGTGCGCATGTCTGCATACACAGGCCGCAAAGATGGTATTAGTGCTGCCTTTGCTTTTTTAGTATATTTTAAGCACGAAATGACCTACATGTTTACTGCAATGTACACCATGTTGTGCATGTTCTTGAGAGGCGAAAGTAGGAGCTTCAACAGTACGTCACCTTCACGAGATGTTCCCGAAGCTCTGTGTCGTGACTTCCCAGCTTGGGTTCGTTCTCGAACAGTGACAAGCACTCCATCATCAGTGTATCATGTTCAGTTTCAATGTCAGTGTCACATTCGGGAAATTCATCCATCCAGGCAATCTGCAAAAGCAATAATTTGCTCAAATCATGCACGTGCGACTCTTCCTCGCTTCAGCCTCTTTCCACGCATTGGAAGCCTGGCTCTCGACTCATTCGAGTCCCCTCGTAAAAAATAAGAAATAAATAAAAATAAGAGAACAAGTGCGAAATGACGCCGGCAAGTTCGTGACAGCCTAAAATTTGCCAGGACACAACGAGACGCGTCGTCCAAATCCATGACACAGAGACACGTCGTTGTGACACATTAAATTACCAACGCATCCCAAACTTTTCATTGATCCCAGTTAATGTGACAACCGTACTGTACAAATTTTAGCAGCACAGTCTACTTTTGATGTTTTATTGTTTACCCATTCAGCCCATCCATCCCAGTCGATCCCGAAACTATAGTGCTGTTTCACTCTGCGTTCCCATTGATAATAGCGCCGAAAAACGGACGCGAATTGGTGGCGTCGCTCCTGAGCAGTTTGGTGTAACATAACGCAAGAATAAACGACGCATACTGAGAGTATTCCGGGATTCCCTCTCTGGAAAAGTCACCCGGACAACGGCAATCAGTGAGCGTCCTTTGGCGCGGACGAGACAGAAGAGACCTTGGTACAATTGGCGACCGTCTGACCGAGGGGCGCGCTGGCGAGTGGGAATAATGGGCAACGGCGTCTGCTCTGTAGTCCGCTTGTGAAATGTTTCTGGTTAACGGACATGTTCACGAAAAAAAAGAAAAAAGACAAACACAAAACGTTTACAGGTCAGCGAAAGTCGACGCATTTACTGAGGCCTTTTCACTTAGTATATTTCGATGCGAACGCCAAGCAGACGGCATACAATCCTCTGCGCTGCGCTCCAATTGTTGTGCTTGGTTTTCGTCATGATGCTGTAACCTGCAGAAGGGTTGCGAATCTTTAAAACTGGTACATTTAATATGCAGCTGTGTCGGAAGAGGATACTTTGCAAAGTTGACTGTGAGGCGGTGACGAACATTACCGTATCCGTCTCATACATACGTCACCCGAAGCGATAGTCGCTCTAAGTGTTTAGTAACCAACTTGGAATATGCACCTTCGGTACCGACTCCAGCCACAAGTGGTTTTCAGACGCGATCGAATGTGCACAAACGAGAACCACCCGTTTTATGCTTGGGAGCGGCAACAGGACATCCACTGTCAAATCTACCAAACATAGCCTTAAAATGCAACTACAGACTAAATCTCGTGTCTTGAGAGTCCTACAAAAGACATGTTACTGAAATCTTCTTGTCGCACTTTACATTCCTGCAAAATATTTTGGTTCAACGTTAAGCGCGGGGAAAAATACGCGCAGGGCTCAGGGCAGGGCCCATGCTTATAGGACCAGGCCTCCTACTACTCATAATCACAGGAGTTCAGTCCAGGCTGCAGAACAAATAATAGTCATATTGACTACATATGTAATGAGACATATTGGAACTTGCCCCTTGGCAGGAAGTACTTAGATAACTACAGGGCATAAAACCCTCATAATAAATAGAAACCAAGCCAGCGAGGGGGGGGGGGGGGGGGCATCTCAACATATGAGCCGCCATAATCGATACGGTAGGTCTAGCGTGTATCCTAAGAGTTCAATGCGCAGGTCTTTCATGCCACAACACAAGGTTTACACGGTCGTTCCCTAAGGAATCCAAGCGCACAGGTGACGGCAGACAAAACAAACACACTTCGCGCGGGCATAGCACACGGAGCCCAGCGAAAGCAGAAGCAACTTGCGTTGGATTGGATATCTTTGCGCCGAAAGCACCATGCCTTCGCACATGAAAAATCTGTGGCCGAATCCGGGCCAACCCAGAATATCGATCATGGCGCCTCCCAGACTTGCACATTGGAAAAGGGTGCAACCTCTGTACAACTTATTTGCTCTCCCCTATCGATATATCTCTCTTCCAGCTTTACTCATAGCCTTTCTCTTTACGATTTCTACGCTAGAGGGAGGTGGTATGGATCAACGATCACTATAGAGTAGACATTTCTTGTAAAATTAGCTACATTCAAATTGTTCAGCGCCATCTCCACTGTTCCTAATGTCATAGAGCTTATGGGGTTGAAAGAGTTCATGATATCACGCAAACGAGACACTATGTCTCGTGCTTAGGACCATTGGAGACTACCCAAGCAGCGCGCCAATACTGGTCCAACAGTAGACGCATGTGGGCTGCTAAAATTACCAATACTGGTCCAATATGGGCTGTCCATATTCGTAAGACCATTTAACCCATATTGCGCCTATATTTTCTGTGATAACGCCAAAGGGGAGCCTGTTTAAGAATATAACATTATCCAGTTTAATGTGCGCCACCGATATTACTTCTCTGTTCTTTTTGCTTTTTCATATTTGCGGATCTTCTTATCGATCCACTTTGCATATCATTACAAAAATAGAAAGGACACTGCATCGTCGAAGAGACAAAGAACAGCTGCTACTCCCGTCTTCGTACTGCCAGCTGTAGGATGGGGCAAACGAAAGCATGCCGACATCACATCTAAAAAATAGTACCGCTCTCGCCCTAAAAAAGGAAGAGCAGGATCAAATAGTGCTAGGCATGCGGTCCCACGGAACTGCCAATGCCAAACATCCCTCAGGAGCCTTCATTGTAATTGCAATAGTATATGCACCCAACGTTTCCTACCCGATCCGTGAGTACAAATAAGCGAATCACTTTCGTGACAGTGATCAACATGCGCCTCAGCAACTCGCACTGCCTGCAGTGAATTGAAAGCACCTAGCTTTACAGAAGAGTCATCCCTTCCTATCAGAGTTTGTGTTCTTTTACTTTTTTTACTTTACTGCCAGCGACATTTGAGCCCGTGGGAAACACGTTCCACACGACATGTGGCGCATGCGCATTAGTTGTTGGCTCACGTATTCGCTTATGCGATCACGCTCTCATTCGGTTCGACCGATTCGCATTGGCTTCGCGAAGCAGGACGGCGGCAGCTTCCAGCAAGATGAAAGTTGAGTTGTTGAGTTCTGGTGGATCTTGCAGTGGGATTGCCACATATGTTGGCTGTTTCGAACAATGTATATCAACTGTGGGAAGTTACTGGGTGTAACGACATACTCAATTGGGCATTTCAGACGCTTCAACGTCCAATCTTGCCGTGTACACTGGCAATATGACGCCTATATTGCAAGGATTTTCCCCATAGTGGCTGAAATTTTCGAAAATTCGGAGTTCGATTGGGAAAGTTCAAGTTGTCACTAATTTCATTTGATAAAAGCGGTCAGAAATCATGACAAATTTTCCTCATATAAATATCGTTGACCGCATGGTGTTGTGACAAGTACATATTTCAATACATTTTTTCACGTTATAAGAAACATCTCTTATAACTATTTAATATTGCCTGCTTGGACTAGAACTTATGAGTCAAACTGGGCAATACTGCCCAGTTTCAGCCAATATGGGGAAAATCTTGGTAAAATGGGTCCCTTATTCGACCCGCATCGCCAATGACCAGCCAATATGGGTCCAACATTTTCTGCTGCTTGGGTATACTTATAAGTTCTAGTGCAAGCAAGCAATATTAAATCACTATAAGAGGTGATTCATATAACGTGAACAAAAAAATTACTGAAATATACACTTGTCAGAACTACATACGGTCAACGATGTTTATATCAGGAGATTTTGACATCGCTTCTGAGCACTTTTATTTCATTTTATTTCATTTCGTTTATCGTACCACAAGCGGTACAGGGGACGGACAAAAAGCAGCAACATGTGCTGCTTGACGGGGGCACAGCCCCAGTGATCACCTATCAAAGGAAATTTGCGATAACTTGAAATTTCCCAATCGAACTCCGAATTTTCGAAAATCAATGTCACTCTTTTTTCATTTTTACGGAAACATAAAAGGCAATGCGGATTTGCTCTATTTAACTGCAGAATTCATTCAGAACTATGGTAATTGTCAAAAAGAAAAGTTGCGAAATCCGCCGTCTCTAGGCGTGCAAATTTCAGGCCGCGGTGAGGTCTCCGAAAGAAGCGACGCGACGAGGAGGCCACGTGCCTGCCCTTTCACTTCCTATTTTCGAATTTTCCGAAACTTGTGCTGGGAACGGCGGCATGGTTACAACGGGCGTGTTTTCTTCTTCGGCTGTACCAACTAGGAGCTACTCTGCGTGGACGATAAAGAGGCAGACTTAACTATAGTAACAACTCTCCTCTGCTCCGTTCCTCAGTAAGGCAAGCTGGGGGAATGACGTCACACAGTTGGGCATTCGGCTTTCTCGTCTACTATACAACAAAGTTGGCCCTCCTTTGCATGGCCTTGACAGAGTTTTGAAAGTTAAAGTTAAGCTGACAAAGTTCGTGAAGGAACGCAAACAGGGGTTCAGTGCATCAAACCAAGGTTGACAACTTCGTCTCCGCAATGCTCCCAGAAACAGCTCTGCTCCCTCATAGTTCGCATAGGGGTTCCGATGAAATGGGCTTGCCAAGGGAAAGAGGTCAAACCCCGGCCCTTCGCATGCCTTTTAACCCCACACGCACCAACACCCGAGCACTCCCGTGCTAACAGCAATAGCAGTACATAGTACATGGCGCCTTCTTCCGGGAATCCCCACAAACAAGGAGTACTGTTGAAGCACGTCAACCACCAACGAAATCCCTCCCCAGCCCTGTACAGGCGCATCTCCACGTCGGCTGCTGGTGCAACTATATAAGTGTATATGTATGTCACTTGCTTGCTTCGAACAAGCAACATCGGGGAAGCCACTCTATGACGCCCTTAGATAGAATAGGCTGTACGGCTCCACATGGAGATGCTGTTTTGTCGCAGCTTTATAGCTGGCCGCGAAGGTGTTTCAGACTAGCTTTATTACCTAGCTAAAAAGTTATAATGCAGTTTAGAAAGCGCTTCTTCAGAGTCGGTTGGAGAAAACCAGCCACTATCCCTTGAACTAACAAGCCATTCATCGCATTGGGAATTTACATTTAGCCACTCGACTGGTTATCACAAGTAATTTGGATGTGCAACGAATTAACGTTGTCTCCCTGACGACCATCAGATGACTACTGGGAGATGGAACTGGAAACCTAGTGTTTCACTATAGCAGATGTGGATGTAACCCTCACTTTGGGAGTATATTGAGGAAGTATATTGGAAGCATAACTGTATTGAGGAAATGCAGAATGCAGACTCTCCGGGAAATTATGAAAGCTAGCTTTCATATTTTCGCGTCATCTACATTATGATATATAAAGTAAGCCTACTTTATGTCTCATAATAGAGATAACTGTCTCAGCAAGCCCTCGATTACGTTATCTGAGCGAGAAATACAATTTCTCCAAGGTAGACATAGGTGAACCTTCATATTAGCTTTCCTTGTATAAGGTAAAAACAATCTGTTTTGATGACTCGTGTCCTTCAACTTGTGAGATCTGTAGCGCTGCTATGTTCCCTTTCCTTTTGCCCTGTGTTTTGCGTAAGTAATGTTGGAAGTGAAGCCCCTCCTCTCTGCTCCTCCTTTTGCATCGTGTTTACCTGATCATGAATTACAGAATAACGGGTGACCTGTAGCGGACGAGCGGCTACACTTTTCCGCCTTTCCTCACAGAAATTCTCCACTCCTTGAAAGAGTGGAGAGAAGAATGAGAGGAGGGGGAGAGTACGTCGTGACGTTACCTATTGCCGTGATGTGTGACAAATATCTGCGCAACTCAAGCGTGTGTAAGTAGCGTGTGATTGAAGAATAAAGACATAGACATGAAAGTCGCCATGCGAGGGTCATGCTGACCGTCCACGGCTGTTGTCTCCCGCGTAACCTAAGGGCATACTATTATTCGCTATGGTTTCGAAAGACGCATATCAGCGCCACCTAGATGCCGAAGGTCTGCTTAATGCTTCCCCTCCTTCCGCTACGTGGACATAAAGTCAGAAATCGTCTGCTACCGCGATTCACCGGTCTGCAAATTCGAGAAACCGCAAGTGATTGCAGCTAACTTCACAAACGAACCTGCAGACTAGACGTTTAGAAAGCCAGAAACTCAGTCTCGAGAAACATGTGGGACTGTTTTGAGCTCGAGTGTGTTTTCCTATTTAGTACGAAGGGGCGTTCGTTACTCGAAGATATGACAGTGGATGCCCACGAACCTGAAGGTTGGCCATCTCCATCATTATGACAGCTAAACACACGTTCGTGATTGGCTACCGCCGTTAAAAACACGGTCCTGATTGGCTGACCCTTAGTTGTTACGGCAACTCTGTAAGTAAGCAGGCTTTCCCCACCTGGGTGATGTTGCCCATATACGCCCGTATAACGCAAACACCAAGTAAATTTTGCAATACACGTCACGGTGATGCAGCGCCTAGCCACGATGGAACTACAGCCGAACGTGGCTATTCGGAGCTGTGATTCGAAATGCGTACTCCGCTGACATAGAAATCTTGATGAGTATGCTAGAAGGAAACTTCCGCAACTTGGACGCACAGGCGAGGAGAACACCGTATTTATTGAGCTACTGTTGAAGCGTCGCATGCGCAAAACGAAAAAAGAAGAATAATCCGATAAGCACACGCCAACCAGGCCGGTGACAAAAAAAAAAAAAAAAAAACACTAACGCGCAGTCCTACTCCGTGAAGCCCTAATATTTAAAAGAAAGAAAGGAAAAGGAAACACAGACACTGCACAGACGGCATGCCGTCTCCATCACTGCCCCGCTGCCTAGACCAACTCGACCAGCATTGGCCACAAGCCTGCATAGGGGCCAACAGTGACAAAATCCTTAGCAAGCGGAAGCAGCGGAGCAAGTGTTCCCAACAGTTTTCAGAATTACACCTGCTTCCACGGTTTCAAAATGCGCGACGTCCGCTAGGATGATTCAATATGGCTGCCTCCGAGCGCGTACATTGAGAGAGGGAAGCACCCCGTTCAAATTATTTGCTGTCCTCCCATCCACCTCCCCGCATATCCTTCTAGGCTATCCGTAGGGTACCTAGGTAAAGTATCTCTGTAGTTGCGTACAGCCATTTGAGACCCTTTACAGAAAAAGAAAAATAACAAAAATCGGAAGTGAGATACATGTTAATAGGTGACTTACCTTTTCCATCTCGGTGTCATAGTAATTGACGATTTCTTCGATGACCCGCTTATTGTTTACTAATGCAGTTGCCTGTGAATAGAATTGATACTGAATCGTATGAAGCATTCATATGAATCCCGTGAAGATGACGACAGGGCTAACTACATTTGTTGTAACGCGTACACAACGGCTTCCAACATGGGAAGCCCGAGAACGACCGTTTGTTCATGTCGGCAGGCCTACGCCACGACTAAGCAAGACATTGTTCTCCAGCATTGACAGTATGGCTCGCAAGGTGTAATATAACTTAGCATTCCAATACTCGCAGCTAAATCCTAATGACCTCACCCAGCAACCACGTCCGGTGTTATGGATTGCTAGGCACTCCTAGCCGCCAGGATGTCCTTATGCGAGTCTTCGCACACGAGCTGTATGCAACAAAACGGGAAGAGCTACTTTGAACAGCAGTCCCTGTGGCGACTTCTCTCGTTCGAGCTGAGTTTCCAGCGCGCGCCACATGAATTTCTCAGTAGGGAGCCCAATAACGCTGTTGGCGGGCACGTGAAACTAATAAATAAATAAATAAATAAATAAATTCATATCACCTTAAAATTATGTCACTTGTAACCCATTTCTATGCTACCAAGTCCGCGTGTTGCCAAACTTACGTTGAAGACTGTCATGGGTGCCGGGAGTTTTTTTCGTTTGAAGACGTTGAAATAAGTCTGAAAGAATGTGAAGGAATTTTCATTATGTATTTCCCCACTGATACCTTCAAGCACAGGGTTCAATATAAATAAGTCGTATCATTCCTAGAGCGTGCTATAGAGCTACAGCTGCTAGAGTGTGTGTATGGTCAAGAATGAAGAATGTGTGAGAAATTGCGACAGCAGATGACAATTGTTTATGGCAAAGACAGTGAAATGAGGCATGCATGCGTGTCATACACACATACGAATGAACACATATGGTAAATGTAAACGGAAAAAAGGGTGCCAATGTCCACATTCTGTGATAGTACAACGCCTCCACAACTAAGACAGACGAAAGTTACCTGAAACATGCACACGAGCTCCTTGCAGGTGACAATTCTTCCATTGATATTTTTTGGAACAAGCCTTTCGGGCGAAAGAAGATAATGCACAAGCTTCTTCAGGTGATACTTAAAATCTTGAGATATATCTGAATATGAAGAACATTGTGAGAAACTGATGAAGATAACGCATAATCGAGGAAAAAAGTACAATGTAGGAATTGGATTCCTATAACGGATCTGTAAATGTCCGCGACTCGAAGAAAGGCCACGATGTCGGTAATACTTGATAGCCATATAATCTCATTCAAGCGCAAAACCCAGTGTTCACTTCGAATACAGTTGTACGCACGACTACACTGCTGCTGAACTCTAAGCTTCCTCCAATGTCAGTGACAGAGTTGCTGTATGCTGACGCAAATGTTCGCCTTTTGATCAATCAGGAGCACTTCCCACGTCTCCTTTTTACAGCAACAGCTGTCAGTGCCTCGTTTTCCGTCGGCGTCGCACCTCGCCTACGCCTTAGCAGACCTCACATGCCATCGTCTATACTGCTATTCGGGGATTCAACATCGACGCAGAGGAACGCAAACTTCATCACCAGCCTACAAGACACGTTGATGTTGGATCTGGCCGCCTGAAGAGGGGCCGTAACAACCTAGCTGCGTTAACGTGCTCTACGAAATCCAAGAACTCGTCAAGTACGTGGACCACATCAGCGCTCACTTCACAGATCACAAAGCAGTACTTGTCTACCTAAAGTACTCGTGCATTCATCATAAATAAAACTGACAATGTTCACCCACAGCAGCTGTCGCTGGAACGAACGTTACACAACCATAACCCTCCAGTGAATTTTTTTCCGTCGATTTTGGAAAATGTTCTATCGCTCTGTATTAAAGGCCGGTTTAGAGTCCGACGGAGCGGGGCGCACCGCTGAGCATCGCGAGCCGTCGCTGGTGAGCTCATAGTCCGACGACACCCGGCAAATCGCAGCGCGGCGGCAATGCGCGACTACGACAGCTGCCGTCGGGGGAGTAGAGCAATGCTCCACATGTGGCGGTGGTCAGCGAGCAGTGCACGGCGTGGGCTCTGGTAGACTCGCATTTCCTAACACGGCGTCGCCCATTGAGCTTCCGATTGAAACTGGAACGGAACATCCGTGCCTATATAATAAATGACGGTTGGACTAGAGAGGCAAGCAAAAGAACGAGAACAGCTGGGAAGACTTGCGGCTTTCTTATGTAATTCAGTGTTCGCGTTTGGGGTACCAAACGTATTACACTGTTACAAACTTAACTGTTCCAACGACGGGAACACCGATTGTCTTTAGCCGGATTCCAGCACGCGGGTACAGACACGACGGCTTTCCCACTACGAAATGTGAAAATTTCTGTTGCAGTTTTCGTTGAGTTCTCCGAAGCGCTATGATCCCTGTAGAATGAGGAAGCGTGGCGTAGCGAAAGCTGGCTGTCTGCGCGCAACGCAGGCGGCGATGGGCGAAGAGTCGGACTCTAAACCGGCCTTAAATGCTCTTCTCGCAGCAGCGTCGGAATTGGCCTTACTTTCGGGAGCCCTGATGGGTTGCTACCAAAACGCCACTTTCACTGTACGCAGCAAATGGGCTGAGCAATTCACTAAATTCCGCGCCTGTCGATATTCGAGAACTGCTCAAGGCCACCACTTTCAACTTTTCGTTGTTCCATAACGCGCGTTAAATAGTTGCGGTTCTGGTGAAAGCGTAGCCGTTGTCGGCCTCACAAACGGGGGCAACGTCACGAGTGACGTCCTGGGAAATGTGCGTTCTGGGCGGATTTCTAAGGGAGCTATGCCGACATATATATCAAAATATCTGGGAAAAAAAAAAAGAAAACACAGACATGGCATCCTTCTCCGGCATTCGAGTCAGGATACCTTCCTGTCTCGATGTGACACGGCAGGCACACTAATAACTCAGTGTCAGTGACGCGAGCTGCTGCGCGTTAAATGCGTTAGCTTGTCTCGTGATACGCCATCAGCTCTTGCGCAAACATACCTAAGAGCTTTGGATCACGGGAACTTTAAATATGACGGTAACGATCGCTATATGAGTGTTCAAGATCAGGGTCCTGGCATGACATTGAACACCAATGAAAATCACGCGACACCTTTCGGCGGTATATCGAACTGGCAGATGAATAAAAGCATTACAAATCCCGCGCACAAAGCGCTCGCGCTTCCTGGTCAGCACCATAATAGCCAGAATCATCCTGTTATTGATTTCGAAGCACATATTACTTACAGAGTGCGGAAATTCCATACTCTCTGTGAATCACAGTTTGATGTCAGAGACAACCAATTGCGACGTACTGGACACGTTCGATTACGACGTGTATGCGTGCAGAAGTGACTTCAAGATCAGTGTACTTTTTTTTTGTGACAAAGCGGTGGGATGCAAGAATCAGGACTACCGTTTTCTTCTTCCGACCTCCTACATACTCCACTAAGGGGACGTGTATGCGTGCAGAAGTGACTTCAAGATCAGTGTACTTTTTTTTGTGACAAAGCGGTGGGATGCAAGAATCAGGACTACCGTTTTCTTCTTCCGACCTCCTACATACTCCACTAAGGGGACGTGTATGCGTGCAGAAGTGACTTCAAGATCAGTGTACTTTTTTTTTTTGTGACAAAGCGGTGGGATGCAAGAATCAGGACTACCGTTTTCTTCTTACGACCTCCTACATACTCCACTAAGGGGACGTGTATGCGTGCAGAAGTGACTTCAAGATCAGTGTACTTTTTTTTTTGACAAAGCGGTGGGATGCAAGAATCAGGACTACCGTTTACTTCTTCCGACCTCCTACATACTCCACTAAGGGGACGTGTATGCGTGCAGAAGTGACTTCAAGATCAGTGTACTTTTTTTTGTGACAAAGCGGTGGGATGCAAGAATCAGGACTACCGTTTTCTTCTTCCGACCTCCTACATACTCCACTAAGGGGACGTATAAAGTTTGAATATACAGCATTCCTACCATGAAGCCTTCCGTCGAAACTCTTGTTCTCCACCGCGTCACCAGGTCTGGGCATGAGGAAACATGCCATCTCGCTGTAGCTGGTTCTGATTTTTTCACGCAGCTCGGATACTTCACGTGGAAGTGTGGGATCCCTTTGAAGAAAAGGGTGAAGCAACGCTCGTCCTCCTTCCAGTCCAAATGGCTTCTCTCCTGGATACTGCCAGTCACGAATGAGGAACAGGAGCTTCTGAAACACTTCTTTGTTCTTGCCGCAAGCACTTTTAGCCATACTGGCATACTCCGCAAATAGCTGGAAGGAAAAAAAAAAACACGACCACAGGCTGCTGACTAAGAATAGGCAAAAGCTTGTTCTCCTCTTGTTTTCCTTAATATTCGTCATATATATCCACAATACATCCACACTTCACACAGGTTTGACCATTGGTCCCAAGTGGGGTTTGGCTCTAACTCGAATGGATCAACGACTTCTGTTGTTCCTGGTTGTGCATGAACCTCACGTATCGGTGATGTATTCATATCTGCTGGAAAGTACTTGTTCTCCGAGGTCAAGTGAATTCCGACATGAGCTGGGTTGCCCACATTCCAACTTAACAATTAATCCAATTAAAAATCAATTTGCGCACTTTTGGATTTATTTTTCAAAATGTTCGCGTTATTTTACTGGGTCATTCCACAAGAAGCGGTCCAATCGCGTAGCTCGACCATCAAGAATTTTGACGCTAGTTTTTTCTCAGATTGGTATCATAGAGATACCCAAAGAATATTTTTGCCGAATTCGGTATGGTTGAAGCGCAAGGCGGCGCCGAAAGTCAACTCCTGCTCTAAAAGTCTGGTGCATATAAGTACGTCTTCATGAAGAACGGCTGAAGATAATAGGGTCCGGTCACCGTCAGTGAGTACAGGAAGCATGTTTCTTTCATTTTTGATGAAAAACATCCAAGACGTAATGGTGTTTCGTATGGAGCTGGAGCCTAAAAGTACACTTTTACCAGAACTCCTGCATTTTTTTTTTTTTTTTTTGCTGCTCACTAGGTCCAGGCAGGAATATGAAACTCGGTAAGGTGGTAGTTCGGGGAATGGCAAACACGTGACAAAAAATGCATTCTGCTCAGTGTAAGGAAAGCATTTGAAACATTCAGCCGAATATGGCAGTTTTACCAAAATTTGCAATATTGGACCGGAAAAAACATGATGTGGGCATCGTGATTCGGACGTTTCGTTAGCGGCAAAACGAAGTGCTATCTGCCTTCATCAATCCTGGAAAAAAAACTAAAAGGCTTATATTTGTTGTCATTTAGTAACCATTTTTTGAAGTGGACTTGTGGGCCAGGACTACCAGTTAGCGCACTAGGCTCACTTTCGGACATTACTGCTCCGTATGTCGCCGAAATTTCGGTTCAGATGCTTGTCTCACATTTGGAGCTTCCCGGATTCAGGTCGTTCTTGTTGAAAGACCCGTTTGGTGGTTGGCAGATGTGGGTGAATGGGTGGAAAAAATGTAGATGTTGTGGGGAAAAAGAGGACGAAGAAGTTGGGAGGTTGGAGGACGACGAGGAAGTTAGTGACAGGTGGCAAAAAGGGAGGACGACGAACGGACCTCAAGGCAGTGTGGACGTGGAAGCACACGGTAACGGACCTCAAGGCAGTGTGAACGTGGAAGCACACGGTAACGGACCTCAAGACGGTGGACCTGGAAGCGCGCAGGAACAGACTGTAGCATGTGAGTCATTAAAGCAGCGGTTGTTAAGTATATCTTGTATTTGCATTTGTGCCTTGCTTTCCACGGGAGTCGAATGAACGGGCTTTGCCCCCGAGAGTGGGAATAGGCTCCCACAATGTTTAAACGATATTGTCACGAAGCGAAATGGGTCGGTGAGTCGTCGAATAAACAGCGAACGGTTTATTAGACTACTTGGTAGCAAAACACAAGAGTGATAGCTCTCTGGACACAACTGAGTCCAAAGAATGAATGCTCCAGCCTGGAGCGCACAAGCATTTAAGCGTCGCGCCGAAAAGTCTAGAAACAGCACGTGCGTTTGCCAGAGAGCAGGCGATGTGTCTGGAAGCTTCTTGCTTCTTCTTCAGCATGCGCCGGGATGAGATGTACCGTTTCGTGCATGCCCTGGAAGTTTCGCGATGATGATTCGTGGCATTGCCCCCTCCGTAGACGGAGCATCGTCTCGATGCCGTTTCTTCTCCTTCTTTTTTTTTTCGTGTTGTTTCCTTCCAGCCAGTCTTCAGCGCTATCTGCTGTAGTACGGCTTGAGTCGAACGACGTGAACTATTTCAGTCTTCGGGGGTCGTCGAGAGGGAACTCTGCCCTCAGGTACCACTTCGTAATCCAGGTCTCCAATGCGTCGAAGTACTTTGTAGGGACCGAAGTACCGCTTCAGTAGCTTCTCGCTCAGGCCTCGTCGTCGAATCGGCGTCCAAACCCATACCAAGTCGCCTGGACTGAAGCGTACGTCTCGCCGGCGCAAATTGTATCTTGTTTCATCGACGCGTTGTTGTTGACCAATCCGTAGTCTGGCCAGCTGGCGGGCTTCTTCTGCTCGCTGTGTGAAGTCCAGAGCGTCGTTTTCCACATCACTGGGTTCGTGGGGCAGCATCGCGTCTAGCATAGTCGATGCGTCATGGCCGTGTGCAAGGCGGAACGGTGTGAATCTCGTTGTTTCCTGGACAGCCGTGTTATAGGCGAACGTGACGTAAGGCAGTATTTCGTCCCATGTCTTGTGCTCGACGTCGACGTACATCGAAATAATGTCGGCAAGGGTTTTGTTTAGGCGTTCGGTGAGCCCGTTCGTCTGCGGATGGTACGCCGTTGTCCTCCGGTGAGCGGTGTGGCTGAGTCGAAGGATTTATTGTGTTAGCCTGCTTGTAAATGCCGTTCCCCTATCGGTGATTAAGGCGGTCGGAGCTCCGTGCCGCAGTACGATGTTCTCGATGAAGAACTTCGCCACTTCTGTTGCTGTGCCCTGTGGAAGTGCCTTAGTCTCAGCATAGCGTGTGAGGTAGTCGGTGGCGACGATTATCCAACGATTTCCGGAAGACGAACGTGGGAAGGGCCCCAGTAGATCCATCCCAATCTGCTCGAACGGCGCAGACGGCGGTGCGATTGGCTGGAGGTACCCAGAAGGTCGTATCGGCGGCGTTTTTCGTCGTTGGCATTCCCGGCACGTCCTTACGTAGTGGTGTACGGTTTTGGCCAGTTTTGGCCAGTAGTACTTTTCCCTTATACGGGCCAGTGTCCGGCTGTATCCCAAATGACCTGATGACGGTTCGTCGTGGCAGGATTCAAGAATCTCGGTGCGCATGTCCCCAGGCACAACGAGAAGCCACGTAGTGCCTTGTGGTGCGTGGTTTTCTTTGTAGAGAACACCATTACGTAGGGAAAAACTTGGGAGTGATCTTCTGAAGATGGGAGGAACATTGTCGGCGCAGCCCTGCAGATAGTCGACGAGTGTCTTCAATTCGGGGTCGTTATACTGCTTGGTAGACATGGTAGTCGCGCTCATTAGACCGAGGAAGCCGTCGTCGTCCTCGAGGCTGTTGTCCTGTCTCTGGAGTGGTGCTCGGGACAGGCAGTCGGCGTCGTTGTGTTTTCTTCCTGACTTGTAAGTGACGGTTACGTCATACTCCTGTAATCGGAGGCTTCATCTCGCTAGGCGTCCTGAGGGGTCCCTTAAACCAGCCAGCCAGCACAGAGAATGGTGGTCTGTTACCACCTTGAACGGCCGTCCGTACAGGTAGGGGCGCAACTTTGTGATGGCCCATATGAGTGCAAGGCACTCTTTTTCGGTCGTCGAATAGTTCTTCTCTGCCTTGGTTAGCGTTCTGCTTGCGTAAGCGATGACACGTTCGACGCCGTCGTGAAGTTGAACGAGCACGGCTCCAAGACCATCGTTGCATGCGTCGGTGTGTATTTCTGTTTCGGCGTTTGGATCGAAGTGGGCAAGCACGGGTGCGGTCTGTAGACGAGTCTTCAATTCATCAAACGCCTGTTGGTGGGCTTCACTCCAGATAAACGTGGATCCGTCCTTCGTGAGGGCATTCAGGGGCGACGCAATTCTTCGGAATGAACCGTCGGCACTAGGCGCAAAGGCCAAGAAAGCTTCGAACGACTTTCACGTTAGAAGGAACACGGTAATTTGCGATGGCCGCGCTCTTCTCGGGGTTATTCGTGCCCACCACTTGTCTTCTGCTGTTTCCGGCGTTTTAAAAGAGATAACTCCATTTGTTAAGTCGATGATTGCTTCGTTTTCGACTAGAAATTCCATTCCAAGTATTACATCCTGTGAGCAGTTCGGCAAGACGGCAAAGCTCACGACGTACTGGATGTCACGCACTTGTATGACTGCCGTGCATCGGCCAGTCGGTGTTACGACGTGTCCACCAGCAGTGCCGATGTTAGGCTCATCCCACTTCGTTTGCACCTTGCGAAGCTTCTTAGCCAACCTACCACTTATAACAGAGTCGTCGGCTCCGGTATCGATTAACGCAATCATCTCATGGCCGTCGATGAGTATTTTCAGGTTATTGGTAATTTTTCGAGCGTCGTATTGGTGCTGCGTTGCTGTTCGTCGAGTTGGAGGAATTGTAACTTGTCGTCGGTCCGCAGCTTCACCTCCCGGAGCTGCAGTCTTCAGTTTTCCCGGTTAGGGCTGCGCCACACAGGTCGTCTTGCCGGGGACGGTGAACGTGCTCTTCCTGGCGACCTGCTGCGGTGGGGGACGCTCGGGGACAGGTCGCGTCGCGAGCCAGCCGAAGCATTCTGCTGCCGTAGATAGTCTTCAATTGCGGCGGGGCGACTACCGCGCTGGGGGCGGGGACCGAATTCTGCAGGCAGACCAAGCTGTCTTCTGCTTTGTCGCAGTTGGTCTTCCAGGTCGTTGGACAAGGAATGCCCCGCACCTCCACCAGAAATGTTACGAAGCGAAATGGGTCGGTGAGTCGTCGAATAAACAGCGAACGGTTTATTAGACTACTTGGTAGCAAAACACAAGAGTGATAGCTCTCTGAACACAACTGAGTCCAGAGAATGAATGCTCCAGCTTGGAGCGCACAAGCATTTAAGCGTCGCGCCGAAAAGTCTAGAAACAGCACGTGCGTTTGCCAGAGAGCACGCGATGTGTCTGGAAGCTTCTTGCTTCTTCTTCAGCATGCGCCGGGATGACATGTACCGTTTCGTGCCTGCTCTGGAAGTTTCGCGATGTTGATTCGTGGCAATATAAACACCATAATCCAGCTGTCGTTGAAAGCTAGCTAGCTGTCTTACGCTCTCTGTGTTGGCAATTATTGCTCGTTAGTATTGTAAGATTATTATTCTGCAATACACTGAAGCTTGAAGTGCAACGTTCTGTTGCAGAGGAAGCAGCTTGCTTCCGATCGCATCTTATCCCTGAGAAAGGGTACCACGGACAATAAACAGCAACCAGACCACACAGGACGCAGCACGCAGGTTTCACAGCCTCACTCGCAAGCGAAATCATGTCAATACCAAACCACGTTCTTACTGGTGCTCCTTGTGGGAGCAGCATTTCATGGACTTCATGAACTTCAGCTTTGCATGGACTTGAGCGCAGGCTATCGATAACCCACTCTGCTCCTTTGGCCGGAAGGGGTGCAGCACCTACGCACGTACACCTTCTCTAAGCAAGTTCATCTATCTTAGTGAACATGTGCAGTATATGATATCCCCAAGTACAAAGCGCGCGCCTTCTTCAATCAGTACTGTGTGCGGAGGTCATTACACGCTGTACATCCGAAAGTACAGCCAGAAGGCGCCATGAAAGTGCTGTGTCAACTCGTTCGGTAAACAGAAGAAGAACGTGCGTGGGACAAACATAATCCCTTCACCATTGACTATGCGCACAGTGTCGCTTCAACTGGTCCCTGGAGACAAGTTGTGTCCAAATTCTTATATGAAATGTAACAAGCATGAAGAAGACACCAGACCAGGTGAAACTGAACCGGCTTTGAGCCATCAGGGGGTCTACAGCGAGACTCACTCCGAACGAATCAACGAGAATACTTCAGTCTCACAAAAAAGGGTGGGAAAAGGTGGTTACTTCTACAGTTACCACCTAGGTCAACATAGCGTCTCATAAAGGGTGTAAAAGGGTGGTAAAAGCAATTATCACATATCCACATTCCTACAAAAAAGCGTACGCCCCCCTCGCTCAGCGAATCAGAAGTGGTAACCCTATCATTCGTGGGAGGGAGAGAGTGATGTAGCAGGTAGAACTTTGCAACCTTTCAGGCACAACATATGCGACAAATGTTACCTCCTGAAAGGTGTAACTGCTCCACACTTTTTTCTGAGAGTGTTGGTGAAACTCCGCTAACACGAAAAAGGGCCATAGCACAACGACAGAGGTACACAGAAGGGAAATTGCGTAAAAATATTTCTACCCATCTCGGTAGAGATGCATTGCAACCAAATTTCTCCTCAACCTAGCTTTACCTTTTGGGCATAACTGCAGAGTAGAAAGAAACTACAGAGTAGAAGCTACCAGCCTGGGCAGGAAATTCTACCTGTTTTGCTTAGACCAAACGTGAGAGAGAGGAGCACGGGAAAGCCGCTTATACCCGCGAAGGAGAAGGCGCGTATGAATTGGGAGGAATTGTAGAAGTACTGTCGTTCCACCAGTTTGGGTAGGAAATTCTACATTTTTTCTTGGCGTGCAGGGCATGAGAGACGTCTCTAGGCATCAGAATATAGCAACGCCGTGACCATGGAAATGCTGCTCCCAGAAGGAGCGCCAGTAAGAACGTGGTTTGGTACGGCAACACGCTCTAAGCGTCTATCCTTCTGCTTTACGCAATGAAGGATCGGCGTGATTTCGCTTGAGAGTGAGGGAATGCAATCTGCGCGCTGCGTTCTGTGTTGTGTTGTTGCAGTTTATTGGCCGTGGCGCCCTTTCCGATCAGATCCGATCGGAAGCGAAATGCTTCCTCTGCAACAGTACGTTACACCTCAAGCTTCAGTGTATTACAGAATAATCTTCTTACAATAATAACCAGGAATAACTGCCGACACAGAGAGCGTAAGACTGCTAGCTTTCGACGACAGCTGTATTATGGTGTTTATATCGTTACAACATCTACATTTTTTCCACCCATCCACCTACATCTGCCCACCACCAGAGACGTTTTTCAAAGAACGACCTGAAACAGGGAGGCTCAAAATGTGAGACAAGCATCTGAACCGAAATTTCGACGACATACGGAACAGTAATGTCCGAAAGTGAGCCTAGTGCGCTAGCGGGTATTCCTGTCCCGCAAGCTCACTTCAAAAAATCCCACATCACGCTTTTTTTTTCCGGTCCAATATTGATAATTTTGGTAAAATTGCCATATTTGGCTAAATATTTCACAGCGTTTGCTTGCACTTAGTAAAATGAATTATTCTTCTGTACGTGTTTGTCATTCCCCAAACTACCAGCTCACCGAGTTTCATATTCCTACCTCGACCTAGTGAGCAGCGAAAAAAATGCAGAAATTCTGGTAAAAATGTACACTTTTAGGCTCCCAGCTCCATACGAAACACGCTTACGTCTTGGATGTTTTTTTTAAAAATGAATGAAACATGCTTCCTGTACTCGCTGACGGTGACCGGACCCTAATATCTTCAGCCGTTCTTCATGGAGACGTACTTATATGCACCCCACTTTTAGAGCAGGAGTTGACTTTCGGCGCCGCCTTGCGCTTCAACCATACCGAATTCGGCAAAAATATTCTTTGGGTATCTCGATGATACCAATCTGAGAAAAAACTAGCGTCAAAATTCTTGATAGTCGAGCCACGCAATTGGATCGCTTCTTGTGGAATGACCCTAGTTCTTCTAAGTGAACGACTATGCAATTTCCAATCGTAAAATGTAATTTTCAATCAATAAATTCGTTGTGAAATTAATCTAACAGAGAGTGAGAGAGGAGAAAACGTTTCATGTTCACATCCGTTTGACGATATCGGGGAAAATCGTCCGCTCAAAATGAAACGCACATACGCAGGAATACATTCTTGGCACATTTAACTTAACGCATTTAGGAATTGACCTGAATAATGTAACGTACAACAGGTTCGGTAAAAGAGCAGCGCAATCCGCCACCGTTCTCCTGGAGAAGGCGCCACAAAAACTCTTTATTCCAGCCCTCTATTTTCCTCCCTTGTTCCCTTCCTCAACAACCTCTACAATTATTATACACCATGAATTCGTTAATGACTCAGTCGTGGCATGAGGCTCAGTAACAGCATCCAGGCATGGGCACCATCATCACAGGTTGCAATGCGTCATACCAGGGGCTCCCCTTGTTGCAGAGCATCACATATGTTGGCAGCACCGTGGTCCTGGTAGCGGCTCGTACGTGGAATGAGAAAACAAGTGCTAGCGAGGGGAACAACACCCGCGAACATGTTGCCAACGGAAAAGCATGCAGGCCAGTCCAAGAATGCACCACTCGTCATGGACACACACTGCGAACCGCGAACATGTGCGGGCATGTACGCACAAGAATAACTACAAGGTAACCGCAACGGGGTAAATATTTTTGCAATCAGCTATTCAAATTCAACCAGGTAAATGTTTTTCTTTCTCTTTTGTTTTTTCCTATCGTGGACATGGAGGAAACTGCTCATCGGGCTAGGTAAACGCCAACTCAGCGCCATTGAAGTATTTATGTATGCACGCATCCACCACACCGTACCGTCTTCAAAATGGGTTGTCCGTCATCATCACCACCAACGGTCGCGAAAAGCGACACATCCGTACCCAGCGGGAGGCAAAGAGAGAACTCAATCAGCCCTCCTCAGCTACCCGCCGTCGTGGCCAGGCCCCCACAGCTCCCCATGGAGCGTATAGCATGATATAATTCTGGAAACACTCGATATGCAGCCAATGCAAATGAACTATGTTCCTGCGGCCCTGACTATCATCGTCCTTTACTGGTTTTCGTGCCTGCCGCTTTTGGGAAAATACACAATTAGTTTTGCATCGTATTGAACCGAAAGTCTGACACAAGTATTCGAGGTGCGTACGGAGCCCAAAGCGTTGCCTTCGTTGAGATAGTGCAATCAAATCAAGCTTGAGCTCGAAAATGCACACAGTCAATTCCCAGAAGCGAACAGCACCCACATGAGTGCATGCGATTTCACGGTGAGCATCTTCTTTCGTTCCTTGAGGAGCATCAGAGGTTACAACGAAAGGGGAAATGCTTGTGTTGATCGAACATCGAATCCTATCTCACCTGTCACTGAATTTGATAACGCGACGGCGCTCAAAAGTGTTTCTCAGGCGCCAGCTCACAACTGCATTCCAGGTCTGAACAGGAGACACTGTTTCCAGAATGATATCAATGTCGGGAAGCATGACAAAACGCACAGATTCACTTTAACACGAAGAAATTCACGAACCCAACTCCAATATACGATAACACAAAACAATAAAAATACGGTTATGGTGCTCTAAACCGACAACATCGATATGCTTCGACGCTGCTGGTAACTTACCGCCTCACCGGCTGCCCGCGAAAGAATGTGATTTCGAAGCTTTGCAAACCAATCGCGGAGCGCGCAGCATACTTCGCCTAACGGGAATTTACTATGTTGCCGGACGCAGTAATACCACGTGGCTATGAAGCGTAAAGATTCCTTTCTTTCTTTTTTTTTTTCTTCTTCTTTTCTTACAGCCACGAAGACGGGAAGCTGTGGAGGCTTGGTCCTGGATTTGGAATATGTACCATTGCGCCCAGACGCCAATCGCAAGCCCATTTTACGGGAGACTGTGCGCACTCCGATTGGTCTACAATGTTTCGAAATCGAATTTTGTTCGCTCGCATGTGCGTGCAGCGTCTCGGTCGCTCCAGCGTGGTTTCGAAATAGCACGGTGCCGTCCTGTGTTCCGTGTTCTGGTGTCGTCGATTGCGACAGCACAGTTTGTAGAAATATACCCGTGGCTTTGTTCGGGCGTGAGGGTGATTCAAAGCGTGTTGTGCTGTTTCTGGATTCAACTATATTATCCAACGAACAGCCTATCAAGTGCGGGACCGGAATGCTTCATGAGTTGAAGTGGTCGGAGGGGCAGTAACTCGTTCGGGCGCCGTCGGATTTCGAGATCTGACAACAAATACACTATTATGTGCCACACAAGTGCTTTGCGCTTCGCAGCAATATTTGACGCACTGCAAGCAGGAAAGAAGATGTTCCTCAAGAAATGGTATACGCACTCATGAGGCTGCCTCTGTATTAGGAATTGAACGGCATGTTCGTCTTGCTTCAAGTTCGAACTTTGTTACAGTGTGTCAGCAAGGCAATGCGATTTGTATGTGCAATGCACCCATATATCATACCTCTAAATCAGTGCTTTCTTATTTTGAATACCAAATTCCGGCAGCAGGTGCGAAATCCGGCAGAAGTCGATGGTAGCCGGGATCAGCTGAAAGCAGTTCGATGAGGAAGAGAAGGGGTGATGTCCTACTGGCACACTTTAAAAACCTGCGCGTTTTCATCATAATATTTGTCTCATATAAATAGTCTATGTGGGACTGAAAAGTTTATTGATTATCAATGGGATTTGTCTGCAATATACCCAATCGAGCTTTAAGAGATTTCCGCGATATTTCCAGCGGTACCATTTCCAGCCTGAATGCAATGCATGAGGAGATCCGGTTTCTCGAACGCAACGAGTGCACATAAGTCCAACTCATATGTCATGCCAATTGTAATGCCAACATATGTTATGCCATCTGCAACTGCACGATGTTCAATAGTTGGGCACACTTTCCTTTTTACGGAGTGTAATACGTTCATGCAAGGTATAACGATTGTGCATGAATAGTGGGTAAGAACCAAGACATGTGGTAAAATGTAATTCTACTACTTGGGCTGAAAGTAGGAGAGCAAAGAACTCGTAATCACAATTAAAAAAAAAAAACACGTTCAAGTATGTAAATACTGCGCGTTCCTCACTTCCCATAGTTATATCGCTACGCCTTCGAGAGAGAGAGGCACATTTGAAATCTCGTAGCTGATACGATGGCTTGGCGTTCGCATGAACAAAGTGAACAGCAAAACAACCTTCAAATAACGACATAAGTAAATTCGCACCCACCTCCAGGTGTTCCAGATTGCATTGAGTTATTTGTTTGGTCATGTTGTACACTTGGATAGAACTCAGTAGCATGCTCATTGCGAAAATTGTGACATTTCCTTCCATCGTGGACCTGCTGTCGAATGAGCCTTCGGTGTCCATCAGAACGACTGCCACGAGCCCGTATTTTCGCGTCTTCAC
The DNA here is from genome assembly GCF_037126465.1 of Ornithodoros turicata. Lineage (NCBI taxonomy): Eukaryota > Metazoa > Arthropoda > Arachnida > Ixodida > Argasidae > Ornithodoros > Ornithodoros turicata. The sequence goes on from NW_026999302.1 coordinate 50,838, forward strand.
CTTGAACACTTTTCCCCAAATCTGAATACCAGTGGTCTCTCTTTCGCTGCCGTACCTCCAAAAAAAGCCCGTCAATGGTATATTCTCCTCGTCCATCCAATCTGATGGGTCTGACGACATCCCTAGGTGTTCCAGGAACCTGTGACGTCCGAGAAAACAAGTAAGTACGCAGTGGGGTGACAAGCGTATGCTCAACTCGTTCATACAAGTTATGATCCAAGCAATGTAAGCCAGTAGATTGTATCAGACGATATCTTCAGGGACAATCTTCACCACCTCTTAGTGTTTAGTTTTCGAGATTGAACATGCAGCTCTGCGATATACATATTAGGAAAAGTGCTGATTTTTCGCGAACAAGTTCGTTTCGTCTGCACGAAGAAGTATAAGCCAAGTATGAAGAAGTTACAGATTATAGTATAGTACAGCCCACAAAATCAATATGCTCGCACACACTAAAGTCTGTATTATTTATACTTTAATTGATATACTTAATTGTACTATCGTACAATAATGCGAACGACCAGTGCTAGATATTAACCACCAGCTTGAAAATATACGGGATGCCTCCAACAGGTTCAACCACAGTTCCAGAAAAAAAAAGAAGAAAAAGAAGTGCACCAATAAAACCCGCTGCACACTGACGCCATTCAGATAGCGTGAGTCAAGGAATTTTAGTATTGTCGGTGTATTGTGGGTGTGTATTTGGAGCATCGTCTATATGTACGCAATGATCCATTGATAGACTTTGCTGTATTATTATTATTATTATTATATGAAAAAGTCTTTCCTCCCGCGACCCAGAAGTAAATGCAATTTACTTTGTGACAATATAATTACGGCAATCTCAGAGAAAAACTGTCAAGCTCGTGAAAGGGAGCCCTCGAGGAATCGCATTGTATATTTTTTCTAAAGACCGTAGTGGGCTTCCTATTTTGCCTGGTTCATGCGTTACCGTGCGTGAGCTTGAACAGTATAATGTAGCAGCGGCATCACACTCTCTCTCGAATCCGTAGGATTTGAAATTCCCGGGACACAGTAACATACGCGCGGCCTGATGAGGCAGCTCTGTGATGTTACGAGAATGTCCCCACTCTTCGCCTGGCCATGCTTGGCCAGGCAAAGACTTCGTGGCCTCCTGTTGCTTGTCATCTTCTTTCCACGCGACCACCCCTGAGTGAACGTCGTGCAAGCTCACGGAGCGGCACTCTAATTTTCTCCTCCCCTATGGATCTGCACACACTGGAACAGGGGGGTCGGACTCCCTCAAAAAAGCGTGACCACACACGAGCCGCCATCCGTTGGTCATGGAAGGCGTTGCCTTCCGTTAGCTGCTTCATTCCGCTAAACCTAACGTGCTCGTTTTCCTAAATTCATGACTTGCTATCTAAATTCGACGTACTATGTGAGTATCCCGTATGTATTCGTTAAACAAAGAAGCAGTTGTTATTTTCCAACACATCACTTGCTTGTGTGCTGCCGTTTGTTGGTCACTTTACTACCACGAAACTCGACAGACCAGAACATGGAATGGCGGGTGGTTTCGTTTCTGCCATTTCCGGTTCCCGTTGGTTCGCAGAGCAGCATGAAAATGGCGGATTAGTCTTTTGATTTCTGTTGCCTTCGGAAATACATGCCTACATTTGTTACGACGGCTAATAATTTATTGATTTCCCTCGCAAAGCATACAAACGCCACTTCTACACGTCAAAGGCGGTAAACATGTTAATTCATGTCGGTGGAAATCAAAGGGTTGGCGGTGTCGCAGGTAATCTCATGGATGTGATTCACGTTTGGTATGGCAATGCTTAACTTGCCATTACGATAGCACTAGTCAATTCTGCGCGTATCGCAAATGTTTGTGCGTACTCAACGCAAGTACACGACTGGCCTCGCTTCCTACGGTGGACGCCGTTGCCTCCATCGGCTCGTTCCCCTGTTTGTCATACCACGTGACTACACAGCGTTGGCAACAAACTGAGAGCTCGGCTGTAGTTAGGGGGATGAAATTCGTCCACCAACACTGTCCATGACCAACGGATGGCTGCGCCCGGGGGATCACGCTCTGGGATAGGAGAATCCCATTGATGGAGCGCCAAGTACGCTCTCTATGGTCTTCCTATATTAACTCTATGCACTGGAAGGTGTGGCGGCACAGTACGAATCGCTTTGAAAATACAATAATCTTGAGCGAGAGATCCTTCACGAGAGCTCTGGGAGTAAAATGCTTTGGGTAAATACACTTCTTTATTTCAATTAGGTTAGAAAGCAAACTCTCCCTCTGAATTATTTTTGACGTACGTATCGTGCTTTATGTACATTCTATTCCATTGCCAACCTTCCCGAAACACGCACTCCGGGTCTCTTAACTTAGATGAACTATCGCCACCACTCTCTCTCTCTCTCCAAATTGCTTGTTCCCTGGACAAAACACACGGTCTACCCTCAAAGCTCTTTTGAACTTTTTGGACACCATAAGACTTTGATTCTGATTGTGAAAGGACTCATTATTTGATTCCCCCACATCACCGCCAGTAATGGGGTAGAGTATCGCCCGTGGCGATCGCACTCTCCGTTCATCATCACAAAACGAAGTCGTTTATGCGTCGGTGTCAGTGAGTAATGTTCGCTCCTACAACCTGGCTCGGTGGCACTATCGTTCTTAGGCGCGATCTTTCTTGTACGAAGTTTATCCTTATTTCTCTTCCGCGCTAGCCAGGCAAAGCAATCAGGCGAGGGGCATTTCATTCGAAGCAGCTGACGAGGTGCTTCCTGTACGCCCTCTTCAATTCTCGTACTAAAGCATGGAATTAGAATTAGAATTGAATTAGATTGTTGCATTAGATTGTAGCATTCTATTAGATTATTGAATTACAACTGAAATCGAATTAGCAAATGTATATGTAGATGAAGTTAATCAATCAATTAGGCGAATATACACTGTGAATATATACTACTCGTGCAATATGATTGCCCACACTCAGCTACAAATAGAATTCATGTACGAAAACAGTTTCTCAACCTATTTCAACATACATGGAGCACGATTAAACTTCGGGATACCGTTAAAGCGACCATGAAATGACTTTCGTCAGTTCCAAGTACTCTGCCGGAATCATGACGACCATTCACTATCATACACACATCGACTTTTAACCGTATTCGATGCACAGGGAGAGCAGTCACCACACAAAAATACAGGGGCGTAACCGCCGGATACATCCCTTCGAAGTGCGTTTACGTCATCAACATCCAGACCTTTCAGTCAATGGACCATTTCTGGGTGCGCGTCTGCGCATGCACAGGCCGCCACCGCCATGTTGGTTCGCATGAAAGCATCATGGCTGCTTGTGTACCGTTTAGGCTGTGATGCAAGTTAGCGAAGCTTTTTTTTTTCGCAGTGTCTGTAATATGTTGCGTCGTGGACTGCCGAACCATTCAAGGCAATGTCGGTGTACGATTCTTCCACTTCCCACAGAAAAAGCACGGCGAAAAGAAGTACCGCAAGCGGAAGTGTTACGAGCGTCACCATGACACTTGGCATGAAAAGTATCATGGCATGCTATGAATATGCCTTAACAAGTTGTCTTGTGGCTTGTTGAGGTTTATCACGTTGTTTCACATTGATCTCGTGTGCTTCCACAGGAGCAGGCTATACCATTCAAAACAAACGTTATCCTGTTACACAGAGGCGGAGAGTTTTCATTTTCCCAGGGGGGGCAAGGGCGCACCGCGAAACAAGTACCCTGGCTGGGGGTGGGGGGGGGGATATGTTTATTAAGAAAAAATCAATAAAGGTAAGCCAGATGGATGTCGGCGTGTTATTCCAAAAAATGTGAAAGGGGAAGTCAAAAAAGGAAAAGAAAAAAAGCAAACGAAAACAAAAAGAAGGAAAGGAAAGAGAAATGAAGAACACAAAACTAATCACACACTCTTGCGGGATCTTATGATGTATGCAGAACTGGTATAGAAATAAGAGGAAGGAAGAAGGTAAACAGTGAACATGTGCACAACTGAAGGCATTACCCCTTTGAAAACTGAGTGAAAGGAACAAAATGCATTGAATCCTCGGTGTTTGACCCGAAATGCGCGCTATATAATGAATATGGTAAATGAAATGGACCAGCGGGAGTTGAACCAGCTCCCAACGGATATGCGTTCCGAAGATTCTATCGTTGCACCTCACTGGCAGCTGCAGGTAGCTTTTCGACTGCTTTCGTTTCATTGATCTGACTGCTTTGGGCGAAATTCAGTCAATGTGTTATGTCATCCTCTGTGTTTCTTCGCCTCACCTTCTACTGAGGATAATGAGTATGATGGGCGGATACATATGTTACAAATTGCAAGATGCATTTTTGGGGTTGGTGCCTCTTCGCTCTTTTGACCCGGGCGCTCCGAGCCCCAAAGGTTGGTGTCAGTCTCTTAGCGGGACTTCCCGGGCGAGGCGGCGCCCCCCTAGTTCATGTTCCGGGGGGGCAAGGGCCCCCGCGCCCCCCCCCCCCCGCAGTCGGCGCCTATGCTGTTACACCTTCAAAAAACGCCATCTACGCCCACGTGGTGCTAATTTGTCATCATTGCTTTGTCGTCTTTTCTACCATGTCGTCTCTCGCCGCCAGGAGCGACGCGTACCTGGATATGGTTCATCGTGGACGACTTGGAGCATGCACCCCGCACGACAACGTGGGGGCATGGTTTCGTCAACGACGTCGGTATCTGCCGCCGAAACTGGTAGAAAAATACGACGAAGCGCAAATTTTCAGCGATGGAGGAAGATATTATGCTACGCGACGCAGCGTCTATAGGAATCGTAGGTTTCGTACGCACCAGCTCCCGAAAGGCAAGAGACAAAGTCATTTCCTGACGAAGAAGAAGCTCAGGGACGGAAAAGTGCACCGGTAATCATGCTGACAAATAACGGCTACGTTACACTTCTCGTACGATTTTGCGTCACTGATTAGATACGATCTTAGCTTCAGGTCATGTTAAAACATATAGCACGAAGAAGTTGGCAAGCTTGTTTGCAATTTTTGCAATCTGCACGCAAGAGACCGCCCAAGGCACATACAGGTAGCGAAACTCCCATAGGGCCCTGCGTCTTCAGATGGCGCCATGGTAGAGACTGTAAGCGCCATCCATCCTCTGCGCGAACTACCACTTTTGTAAATAAATGACGTCACATATGACGTCAGCATCGTGAATAATAAGTAGTGCATAATTAGCCATGGCGTGTTTGCACTCGGGTAGTTCGTTTGTGTTGTATTCCCTTCTCGTTTGCCCGACCGAACCATACTAATCACCCAGGGCAGCAATACCAGAAGAAAACAGAGAAAAATAAATCATATCAGGTTTAATGACACACCAGTTAGAAATACATAGAGTTATCACACGTTTTGACGAAGGGCACATGATAACCACAAATAAACAGGAACATTCACATAATGTCCATTCCTAGCCTAGACCTAAACGTACGCGTAGTGATTAGCTGTTTGTATTTCTGCAACGGGTGGTCATAATGGGTCCCTTGCAAAACACGTGGCATCGTTGGTTCACAGCTGATTCGCTACCACTCACGCTATGATGGCCGGCCTTGCCATGACGAAACTTTTCTTTTTCTCGCGGCCAGCAACACGGGATGCATAGCACTCATCTGTTCACACGTGTTAATCTTGGCCTACAGCTACCAGATGTGAACGTCGCTTCCTGTTTAATCCAAAAAGTGTACGAACTCCGCATTACAATGCACGGGCACACGGCATGGATAAAAGAATGCACGGACAAACGAGCGTGCTGCTACACATGCGCAGTGGGGCGGAAACGTACTCAGGTGGTATGATTTCGTATATGTGTACTAGTGGGACAACAGATAGCTTTTCCTATACTTGAATTTTGAATAAACTATTAGTTTATACAAGACGGATGCGCGCGTCGTAAATATTTTTTGTTTACGACACCCAAGATCGCTCCAGTCACGAAGATGACAGCGTTGCCGGGTCAGATTTGTTTTTTTTCCTAGCCTTCGCTACCTGGATAAATTTACGTTGGACCGCCAGCGTGCTCACATCCTCTGTGTATGATGTCACGGTCAGTTCACCTCGCAGGCGTGTCGCAACAGTTGCCGTTCACGTCGTATTTAATACATGATATTTTCTTAATTTGAACGGTTTTCAACGTCATATACTACATGGTGAATGGCATAGCACGGAGGAACATATTGAAACTGATCGTAGGCTTGTCAAATACCACTTCAGGGACCCTTTAAGGATGCTCAGAGCGACGGCATTGCTCACGATCGTACGTGTCTCGCGACGTCGAACCAGGTGTTATCATAATTGAAGGTATGCTGCGGATGTCAAAATAAGCACGGATCTAATATTCGCCTCAATTCGAATGCGTCTAGTGGTCAGCTAATGTGCCGCTTAAGTTCGCCATATTCAACACATTATATCGATACCCGGGAACAACAGTACAATAGGGATGGGTAGTATTTGAATACATTGTTATACATTACATTGTTATACATTAAAATATTACTCCAAAGAGAAACAGGTGTATTTATATTTTGTTTAAATAGAGACCGGAAAATTTTATTGATAATCATGCTTGAATAGGAATTGTTGCGTATTTATTTTTTGTAAATGGTTTATAAATAGCCCTGGATACGCGAGATGCTGAGTCATAGCTCAAAGTTACCCTGCTTTTGACTTTTCGGTAAGATGGGCGAACAGAGTTTCGATATCTGCGCAGTTACGTCGCTTTCGCGAGCACGCACCTGCGACAAACCATTTTGGATGGCCAGTTTTTCACTGTTGTTGCGGAGGACGGTCGAGACCACCCGCCTTCCTTGTTGTACGAAGCAGCTTCGTCAAATCTAATATATGCCTTTCTTCGTCAGTACCCGTTTGGAGGTGTTCTCCTTTGCGAATTTGATTCTATACGGCCAAGCGGAAAATGCCTAGAAGATACAGTCTTCGAGAAACTTGTATTATTGGGAACGCACTGAAGGAAGAAGCGCTATTTTTCTTTGCGGATTTAGTGTTGTGATCATCGTTTCTCTAATTTCAAGTGACATCTTCCTCACAATATTTATGGTAGTAGTTATGGAATTTAAATACTGTATTTATGTTTTGCATTTCTATATTCATATTGAAAATTATATATGCGGGGCGCTTAAATACCACTTTCAGCGATTTTTTTTGTACTTACGTTTAAATACCCAAAAATGTATTTAGGCCTTGAGGTATATGCTTTATCCTTGAGGTACATGGACTAGTATGCGGAAGTCACTTGAGCATTCGACACTATTCGAAGCATTCGACACTAATCCACGCCGTTTAAGACAACACTCACGTTACATTCGATAGAAGTATGTCTTAGCGATGGTTCTGAAAGTGGCAATATGAGAGACTCCTCGGCTCATTGCTACAAGCAGAGAAGCATACTTGGAGGATCCAAAATGAAGCAGTTATTCATCCTCAAGTCGTGCAGCTCGTCCGCTTTTTCTACGGCGATCGCTAACGCCCTAACCGCATCAACTTGGTGCGGGATACCATATCGTTGAGAAGAATAGAGCTGCGACTTAACCCAATGAGCACAATGCACTGAAAATCGAGTGCAATAGGGGAGTACGGATAGGTGGAAGGCCTTGAACACAGTCGTGGAACTAAAGAACATCGATAAGACACATAGCGTCCACCGGATTCTCGACTTTCACTACACTCGACTTTCAGCACATTGTGCTGCTTGTTTTTAGATGATATCACAAATTATCAGACTGGTATTTCAAAGGATCTGTATCTGAGCCTTCCCACGTTTATCTCACCAAGATTAGACCACCACGGCATGTTGAGGTCGTGTCCTTGCAGAGCAGACGCTTTTATGAATTTTTTTTTTAACTAATACGACTGGAACTACAGTGTGCAGTAAAGTTAATGAGCTTCTCTTCCTCCTCAACTCTCCTCCTTAATGGACTTCATCTCTCCTCCTCATTACTATCGCAAAAAAGAGATTTTATTGTCAATAATGTAATGGGTACTGATTGGGATTCCGGAAACTGTATCGGCAGTGAAATTCATCGGTTTTGGTTAGGTTTTCCAGCTTGGACCCGTATGACATACCTTCCCTCCTGTAACTGATTTTATAGCCTTTTTATGGACTATAATGGATACTGATTGTTTCCATGGTGGTTTAGCGCCGTGATTGTCGCAGTGTTATTTACATGTCCGTTCTTTGTTTTGTGACCCCGCTACGGTATGCCACAAGGCTATGTAGCGTAACAAGCATAAATAAATAAATATATTAAATTAATATATAAGAGCAAGTCTGCACCTGATACAGAATCCGAGAAGAAAGGACTTTCCGAGTCGGAAGCCCCCTGCGACTGACAAGACTACCACAGGGAGGTCTGCAATATCGCTGTTGGTGAGAAGACTTGATAATTTATCACTCCGAAGTTCGAAGCAATTGGGATCATGCTGTGGACGCACGACGACTGGACATGCCGTCGAGTCCCGTAGCTCCTGGAAATGAGCATAGGTTATATTCATTATTATGAACAGTAGCATTTTACATGCGTCCCCTTAAAATAGCAGATGCCACCTTTGAGGTGAAGCGTACTCTTTGTGTACCCGGTCATCTTCCTGTGGTTTGTTCCTCCCTGTGACAAAAGTCTACTCAAATCTTCATCAGACATTTGCGCGACTTTCTTTGGCGTTATCTTCTGTAGAAATTTTGGCCACTCCAAGTGCAGGCTGTCTGCACACTACGACTTATAGATGTGCCATTGAACTGTTATTCCCACAAATTAACACAAATTAAGAACGGTTATTCCCATAAATATGTTCCGTTATTCAAAAATAACTCAACTTGAAAAACCCAAGTGCATCTGTTAGGAGCTTGCTTCTCGTTTCGATTCGCTTCTGTATAGTTCTCATACATATGCGGTGGTGGTGGTGGTGATGGCGAAAGAGCTTGCCGTTGTCGGCCTCACGTATGTGGGTAACGTCACGACTGAGGCCTTGGGGAAATGTGCGTCCTGGGCCGACTTCTAGGGGAACTGTGCCGACATATGTCTGAAAGCGTCTGAGGAAAACCCAGGAAAAACCCCAGACAGCACAGCCGGCACCTTGATTCGAACCCGGGTACCTCCCACTCATACATATGCAAATACGGTACTGCACGCCTGTCGCAAATGGGGATTATCAACTTTTATATTTCCACACGTGCATACTGCAGCTTTTTTTCTTCGTTTCGAATGCGTATCATCAATACATCAACAGTGATGAACTGCGAGAAGCTCATCTGCATAGCATTGGCGGGATGATCTTTTTTTCCCATTTATACGAGTAGTGGAAACTTCCTCGGTGACTGAGTCCGATCTCACCAACGCCGATTAACATTTGAACCAACATCAACGGTCCCTTAACTTGAATTTTACTCCGAACTCTACCTCATACAGGGAGTTATTGTTACAGAAACATTCATCACTTCGCCAACTAACGTCTGCAAAAAAAAAAAAAGAAAAGGAATTGAATGCTAACATGAAGTTTTAGCAATCCTAGCTTCAGCCCGGTTTAAAGTTGACCGGCGTTGGCGAAAGTTTGCCTGAGTCTGAGAAAGGCTTTTTGAAGTGCATGCTTCCAGGAGACGGCTTGGCTTACGTATGCGAAGTTGAGTTCTTCCCTGCTGATTAGATATTAGGGATAGGGAAAGGGAAGGGATAGGGAAACATCGTCTCAGTTCGTCTCTGTGTAGCTCTCGTACGGATGTACACGCTTAGCGCAAATGGTGGTTATCATCTTCCATTGTTTCACATACACATGTTGGACGTTTTTCTTTTGTTTCAATGCTTATCATGTACACTTTCAGCAGTGACGTCCGATGAACAGCTTATTTGAGTAGCCCTACGGGATAATTCACAGCTTATTCATGCGAGAAGTGCAAAGTCCCTGAGTGATCGAATCTCTCTTGGCTCGAGACAACGAGAAGAAACGAGAAAAGGGCGTCAAAAGCAGATTGGCCATTTGAGACAGTCAGGTTGTCTGTGACGGAGCGTCACATCTGACAAAGCCGCAGAGGCGGTTGCCGCATCATCTGTGGAGACTGGCTGGCTTCTGAGCGCCGGCTGCAGCAGCGGAAACGGTGTTGCGTACTAGTGAGCCTACGTACTGGTACTGAGGAAGATCTGACTGCAGACCACAATCGACAGGGCGAATGATGCACATACAGAAAAGCCAGCTCGAATAGACCTCCCTGTCGCTGTCGTTGGTTTAGTTGCTCTTTTATTCTTTTCCTTTTTTTTTACATTTAACATTTAACACAGACACGCGTTTAAGATCCGCGTTTACCGGTCCGCTGGATTTTCTAACGTAGCACAACCCTATGCACCACGGTAAAAAGAAACAAAGTTATGGACAAGAAGAGACCGCTAGCCGTTACTGGAAGCTCCGACATTCACTGAAGACAGTGTGTAAGTTTTCGCACTCATATTGACCCAGGAAGAAGCGATGCCGCAACGATGTACTCCAACCTGTAGCATGCACCCCCCCCCCCCCCGTAAACGTACCCCCACTTCCACTTACCGCCCCGTTGCCCGTAAATCTTCTATGTGTAGGCATTTTCATTCCTGGGATGCGTAAGTGCGGGAACTGTAGGAGGAAATGATGAGATTTAGAATAAGGCTTACACACATTCATTTCATGTACAGGGCAGGTCATTCAGAAACATAAGGACGTGCACTCGTTCAGGGAAGAAAGGGGGAAGTGGCACTTCCATCGACATTTCCGTAGTTGCGCTATTGAAAGTTGGATGTCATCTGAACTGCTTCAATGGTAAGCAGGTGGCTTGGCTCCCCAGTATCACTATGGGCTCTCCCACCCGACTTCGATGTCGGAGTGCACCATTTTTATTGGATGACACTGGCAAGTTCTCACTGGCACTTCGGCGTTGTGTCGGCACGTCTGCTGGCTGGAAATCGTTACCGTGTGTGCTTTAGCGCGTGCGTCGTTCATATAGTTCTCACCGGAGACTTCATTGCTGTGCTGAGCTCTTCCTGCGCACTATCACTGTTTCTTTTTTTCTATAGATGCGACGAATTTCCCGAATCCTAATTCGAACCCAAGAAATGTTATGCGAATCCACGAATCTGATGAATCTCGCATATTTAGAATCATTTCTTTAAAAAAAAAGATCAAAGAGTGATATTAAACGGTAGGAGCAACTTATTTATTTACACATGGTAACAAGTCTTTCGTACAAGACTGCACTTCATCAGGTTACAAAAATAATTCGGGGAAGATGCTGCACTCCGTTCGGGCTTGACATGCTTCGTATGACACCCTTCATATCTTCTTAAAAAAAGAGTTTGAAAAGGCCGGAGGAAAAGACACTTCTGCTGGAAAGGGTTTTGAAGCAGAATTTGATATCTTTGTATAATGAAAAGCAAATGAAATAACAGTCCACTTTCAGGAGAAAACATACCTATATAGTTATTTTGAAATGTGATTTATTTCACACTTTGTTCATCGACTAGAAGGAATACAGACACTCTCGAGCCTGAATTATTTCCATAAAACTAAGAAACAATCAAAAGCTAATCAACGTTACTTCCAAACTTGTAATGCCGGAGCTTCATGCTGCGGTTTTGGGGCGCCCGAGGGCCCTCCGGCCAACCACGCTTTCGGTGGACTCCAGAGGCGCCAATTTTCGAAAGACGCAAAGAAACGTGGTTGGTCGATTCGAAAGATTCGGTTCGCCGTTTTGGACACTGGATATCCGGATTCCCGAATATCGAGTCCTTGCCCAGCATTCGAGGATTCGCAGATTCGGTTGGCTCATCCCTAGTCTTCTTTTTTTTTTTCAGTTCTGCGTTAGCGCCGCGAAGCAACTGTGGCTACGAGAGGGGGACAGATGTGGACAGATGAAGAAAGGACAGCAAGAATTATAGTAGGACAGAAACCGGAAAGGAACCGTAAACCGAAAACCGCATAGAACCGTATTTTTTCAAGAACCTTAACCTGAACGTAACCGGAATTTACCATCGGCAATTAACCGAAAGCGTAACCTAAAAAGAAAAAAAAACGGTTATTTCGGCTACCGCTTGAGATGAATTGGCAAAAGCATGAAGACGAACAACTTCCGACACAGTAGTTGTATGGCTTTATAACTGTGATTAGTGTTAAGTAGTGTAATATGGCTTCTAATAAAGCAGATCACTTCGTCTTGTACTTTTCATTCAGAAGTTGCGTACAGAACATGCCTTCTTATGCGCTTGGACACATGATCGGATAACATACCATATCACATGTACTGCGTACGTACCCTCTGAGTTATGATCTGTATCGTGATCATCTAAGATACCGAGCGCTGCACGATATTTATCTCCACATCTGTTTGCTTAACTCATTGACTCGTAGCTTGTTACAGCACGAGTCAAATAAACGCGCACGAGATAATAGAGACTGCAAGAAATATTTTACGGGGAATGTCGGAAACACCTTAAGTGCGTCTTTCTTTATTCGCCCTGACAGGTGGCACTGCACCACCGTTCCGGAGCGCAGCGGAGAATTCTGTTCATTTTTACCCGCCCGCAATTTGTAGCTCGTTTTGCGATATCCAGGCAGCCTGCAGATACATCCTGGGGAAAATCGAATGACGTACGGGACCAACTTTTCGGTTACCGGTAACCGAAAATTTTCAAATGGCGAATCTCGTAACCGTAACCGAACCTAGATTCGTTTCGGTCCCTTAGTGTAACCACATCTTTCCTATTTTATTTTTTTCTTCTGCTAGTCTCATGACCTACAAGGCGTTATTTTCATGTCATTCCAAGCAAAGTAGCGACCACGGCCTGCTTGCCATTGTTAGCGCGTAATGCGGCAAGATGAAACATGCAAAAATCCTGAAAACGACAAAACGGATCTGCAACCTTCCTGTTTTACTGGGAGTATTCCCTATACACTGGCTCAGTCCTTCTCCTCTAAGCAGCAACGGCATCGCCCACGAAAGGGAACACATGTTGTCATTACAAATAACACCTGTTCCTCATTCATGAAGATTAATGAAATTCACGCTCCAACAGGGCTTCTTGTGCGGCCATAAGACGACCGTACACTTATCCAAGAACAGTTTTGATTGCTTGTAATTAGAAACGGGTACTTTACAAGCTTGTACAAGGTACAGCTTCGAACAAAAGTTTACGGAACTCCGAGGTGTTGCATTTCGCCATTGAAGCGACAATCTCCTGGTGTCCTCGTGATACCTAGCAGGGGGCCACTACGATGACGAAATACGCAGGTGTCGAGTTTCGTGAACTTTTGGTCCAAGCTGTACCCGCAAAACGTGTTTCGAAGTTACTAAGTACCGGGCAAAAAGGTAACTGATTAGAGTAAAAATGCAATGTCTCGAAAAGTATTTAAAGTGCCACTCCAGACTCGGAAAACAGCGTTTATTTTATTTAGTCCATAATTGTAAGGCACCTTCACAAAAAGAAGGTGCCTCAAGGATTATATACGCGAAATTTCAATCCTGTTTGCCAACGTGGTGCATTTCTGTCAATTTTTGAATGTCTCCCGATCCTCCGCGAGTTTCGATGACGCCAGGAGCGGGTTACGTAATCATAAGCCCACAAATTCTCATGATGTCATGTTCTGGAGAGGGCACTCTTTTCCTAGCCACGACGTCGGCGTCCGAGGTGGGTGAGGTGGTGGTGAAGTCACGTGATGTTGATCGAAATAAGCTAAAATTGACGAAATGTCCTCTCTCTCCTTGTGTTTTCTCGAAGGTCGGAGGATATATCACGTGGGACTCCGCTTACGTAGTGCAAAAAGTGAGCCCCCGGAAGGCGCTAATGGCAACAACGATGCCAGGTGACATCCGGGCGCTCTGTCGAGGCCTAACATGACGTCACAGTTCTCAAAAATAAAAATTACTTTCCCGTAGTTTTCGCGTCACGTAGAGCAAAGATATTTTGCAGTAATGTAAAGTGAGAAAAGATTTGAGCAACATACCTTTGGTGGGATTCTGAAGACACGAGATTTAGTCCGTAGTGGCAGTTTAAGATTGAGTATTAAATACTTTTCAAAATAAATCGTTAGTTGCTGGACACTTTGAAGAACAGTTGGAATGCTCTGTAGCAGCAGCGTCATAATCATCACCAGCACCGCCATCGGTTACGCGCAGCACTGCGCGTGACCCGAGCTTTCGTTTTCGGTTCATCGCCATTAACCGTCATTAAACCCATCAACCTCAGTAGAGCCTGGTCGCCTCATTTCTCGCTCTACAACTGGTGACCCGAACGTGATGTCTTAGCGTTCCACCATCATGAACGGTGACCAGCACTCCACCAGCTCTTCGCCTCCCAGCCGGCCACCGCCACCGCTTGAGGTTTCTGTGGCACCGCTCCGCCTGCCGCCTTTCTCCATCTCCGACCCTCAGCTGTGGTTTGCGCAGGCGGAGGTTCTCTTCGACGGACGCCGCGTCACTTCTCAAGCCTCAAGGTTTGGCCACGCCATCGCAAACCTTCCTCCCGAAGCTGCGGCGGAAGTCCGCGACCTAATCATCCACCCTCACCCCGAATTCCCCTACGACACCTTAAGGGACGAGTTAATCCGCCGCACCTCCCCTCCACCGATGGACGTTGCAATCACTGCCATCAGCACGTCGCTCCAGCAACTCCAGACTACGGTGGCGGCCCTGGTGAACCGGGTGGACGCCATTCCCCCGCAGCGACCACGTTCCCCTCGCCGCCCGTTTTGCCGTCGCTGCTCGCCATCCCGTCAACGGTCTCCTTCGCCCTCTCAGCACCACTTCTGCTGGTATCATCGAAAATTCGGCGATGCCGCAAGGAACTGCCAGGCCCCTTGCTCGTGGCCGGGAAACGCCCCCCCCAACCATTAACGGCTGGCATGGCTGGGGGCGACAACAGCCGGCTCTTCCGGATCACGGACCGCGTGTCCGGCTGTCGCTTCCTGGTGGACACCGGGGCTGACGTGAGCGTCGTTCCACCAACCCCCGCAGAAAAACGACACCGACAACCAGACTTGGCTTTGCAGGCCGTCAACAAGTCCACCATCTCAACTTACGGTCAACGCTCCGTCACCCTTGACCTCGGCCTGCGCAGAGTATTTCGTTGGGTTTTTACCATCGCCGACCTCCCCTTCGCAATCCTTGGCGCCGACTTCCTCCACCATTTCGACCTTCTTGTGGATATTAGACGCCAGCGCCTCGTCGACAATACTACTTCTTTGCACGTTTATGGAGCCCCAGCGCATATAGCCGCCATTAGTCCCACCATACGGCTACCGTTGCCCACTGCTTTCGCCGACATTGTCACGGAGTTCCCCGCTGTCCTGCGCCAATCTCACGCCTCTTGCCCACCTCGCCACAGCGTCACTCACCACATCGTGACACGGGGCCCCCCTGTCTTCGCTCGCCCCAGACGGCTGGCTCCGGAGCGCCTCGTCATTGCCAAGAGGGAATTCGAGCACATGCTCGAACTGGGGATCATTCGGCCTTCCTCCAGCCCGTGGTCTTCCGCTCTCCACATGGTGCCCAAAGCAACACCTGGTGATTGGCGCCCATGTGGGGACTACCGTGCACTCAACATCGTCACGGTACCGGACAGATACCCGCTTCCCCATATTCAGGACTTCACCGCGAATCTTGACGGGGCGACCATCTTCTCCAAGATAGACCTCATCAAAGCCTATCACCAAATTCCCGTCCATCCCCCTGACATCCCGAAGACTGCTATAACCACCCCTTTTGGCCTCTTTGAATACGTGCGGATGCCCTTTGGCCTGCGTAATGCTGCGCAGACATTCCAACGATTCATCAACGAAGTGCTCCGCGGCCTGGACTTCGCATTCGCATACATGGATGACATCCTCGTCGCAAGTCCATCTCCGGAGGCTCATCGCGCCCATCTGCGCGCCCTGTTCTCGCGCCTGGAGGACTACGGAGTCTCCATCAATGCCGCGAAGTGCGAGTTTGGCGTTACCACCCTTACCTTCCTGGGACACACCATCACCCCGCAAGGCATCCGGCCACTCGCATCCAAGGTCCAGGCCATCCGAGACTTTCCTGCCCCCACTTCTCGCAAAGGACTTCGTTTATTCCTTGGCCTCGTGACTTTCTACCGACGTTTTGTGCCTCGCTGTGCTGCCTTGCTCCAGCCTCTCTACGCAGCTCTCGGCGCTGACCATCCGAAAGAGGCCCGTGCTGCCCCTCTGGAGTGGACACCGGCAGCAGAACGCGCGTTCGTAGAAGTCAAGCAGGCCCTGGCAGATGCTGTGCTGCTCCACCATCCTCGTCCTGACGCCAAGACAGCGTTGTTCGTCGACGCCTCCACTGCTGCTGTCGGCGCGGTCTTGCAACAGCGTCAGGATGGCAACTGGAAACCTCTCGGTTTCTTTTCCCAACGCCTCTCGCCAGCCGAAACACGCTACAGCACCTTCGGGCGTGAGCTCCTCGCCGCCTACCTGGCATGCAGACACTACCGCCATTTTCTCGAGGGCCGCCCGTTTGTGCTGTACACCGACCACAAGCCTCTCATGTTCGCCCTGCGATCGCCCTCCCTCAACCACTCGCCTCGTGAAACCCGCCACATGTGCTACCTCTTGGAGTTCACGACCGATGTGCGACACGTCGCAGGCGAAGACAATGCCGCTGCCGACGCACTCTCGCGGCCGGACGTCAGTGCTCTCCATCCGCCCCCCGCGGTCGATTTGGACGGCATCGCCCAGGCGCAACACGCTGATCAAGATCTCGCCAATCTTCGTTCCTCCCCCGCCTCATCCACCACTTTTCGGGAGATCTCGCTCCCCGGTTCGACGGCAAGTCTATGGTGCGACACCTCTACTGGTACCCCGCGCCCTTTCGTTCCCCTGGCCTTCCGCCGGCATGTTTTCAACGCCCTCCACTCGCTGTCCCACCCTGGCGTGCGCGGCACGCAAAAGATCGTCGCAGAGCGCTACATATGGCCTCGCATGAATGCCGATGTCCGTGACTGGGCGCGGGCCTGCCAGGCCTGCCAGCGGTCCAAAATCTACCGCCACACCATCTCGCCTCCATCGCGGTTCCTTCCGCCAGATGCCCGTTTCGACCAGGTCCACATCGACTTGGTCGGCCCGCTTCCTCTGGCCAGAGGCTACCGCTACCTGCTCTCGTGCATCGACCGCTTTACCCGCTGGCCGGAGGTAACGCCGATTCCTGACATCACGGCAGAGACGGTGGCCCACGCATTCCTCTTCTCCTGGGTTTCCCGATTCGGCGTCCCGTCCACTGTAACCACGGACAGAGGACGCCAGTTTGAATCGTCCCTCTTCCGTCACCTGTGCAGCGCCCTCGGAACCCATCACATCCGAACCACGGCCTACCATCCGGCTGCCAACGGCCTGGTCGAGCGCCTTCATCGGCAGCTCAAGGCGTCCCTCCGCGCCACTGACCACGGCGACACAACCTGGCCCGAGCGTCTACCCTTCGTCCTGCTTGGCCTTCGCGCCGCGATCCGCCAGGATGACTGCAGCGCGGCCCACATGGTCTACGGCTGCCCGCTCCGCCTTCCCGGAGCATTCTTCAGCCCATCGGCCCCGCTCGTGCACGACCCTTCCTCCTACATCGACCGTCTCCGCCAGCTCTTCCGGGACCTCAAGCCCACGCCTACCCGCTCCGCTCCCGCAACACGCGTGTTCGTGAGCCCCGACCTTAATCAAGCCACCCACGTCTTCGTCCGCCGGGACTCTGTGCGCTCCAGCTTGCAGCCTCCCTATGACGGCCCCTACAAGGTCATCTCGCGAGCCGCGAAGTTTTTTCGCCTCGATCTTCCGCGGGGACCTGACACTGTGGCCATCGACAGGCTCAAGCCCGCATTCCTGGAGTCGGCACCTCTGGTATCGCCCGACCCGCCCTCCCTACGTCCGTGCTCAGCTCCTGTCTCCAGCATTCCTTCCCCTCCACGTCGAGTGCATTGGGCGCCGCAGCTCGCACACTACGAGCCGCCCGCCGCCTCGGGTCCGGCTCCTGCACTCCTTGGCCTCGGCGCCCGACCTTTCCGCCAACCTCGGCCCTCCTCGCCAGCCTTGTCATCCGCCACGGGGGGGAGCCCTGTAGCAGCAGCGTCATAATCATCACCAGCACCGCCATCGGTTACGCGCAGCACTGCGCGTGACCCGAGCTTTCGTTTTCGGTTCATCGCCATTAACCGTCATTAAACCCATCAACCTCAGTAGAGCCTGGTCGCCTCATTTCTCGCTCTACAGCTCTATCAAAGAAATACGAATAGCTTGAAGTTGATAATGGCAATACCAAAAACATTTATTAGCCAGAAGGAAATGCTTTTCAAAATGTCTATCCAATCGCACACACAGGCACAGGCATTCTACAGAAGCGACGTAATTTACTTTGGTGTTCTCAATATCAGTGCTTCAACCTAAAGAGTAAATATTATACGTGCCCTCTCTCGCTACGGCCTTCGGCACGAGTCTTCTGTTTTGCCTGAGAGACGCCGCCTCAGTGACTTCCCGCATGCCATTCACATGGCCTCACCCAAGCTCCCGAAGTTGAGGTACCGCACGCTAACCCTTCCCGAAATGGATGTCCTGGACATCTCAAACACTAACGCAAATGTACAGCACAAGGTGAATTGCTAAGACAAAAAAGAATCCTTTGTCACGTACAGAGATATATCTTCAAAGTGACTCGGAAAAGTATTAAAGTAGTATAAGTAAATAGTAGAGATGACACGAATCCAGAATTTTCGGAACCCTAATGCGAATCCAAAGCAGGTCCTCCGAGTCCACGTGTCTTACGCATTCTTTTTAAAAAAAGTTGTAAAAGCAATGAAAAAACAACAACACTCCTACTGAAAAGTAGATGGGTAGAAATCCAACTCCCTTCCTCCTACTGAAAAGTGTTTTGGGTCAGAATTTCACAACAACTTAATTTATGACAACTTAGTTTAATGAAATGCAAATTCAATAATGGTTCACTTTCAGGAGGAAGCAATACTCATATACTTCTTAAGTGTAATCTATTTAACGCGACAATCATGGGCTACAGGAAATACACAAACTATCGAGTGTGACTTGTTTCTCGAAAGTGAGAAACAATCAAAAGGAAAACCATATTATTTTCAAACTCGTAATGTATGAGTTCCTGTCTTAACACTCTCAGTTGAGCAATGCAAGTAAACAAGCAAGAAAACACTGCTGAAAGTTTGCAAATTTTTGTGCAGAAACACTAGAATTCTCACCAGCTCCTACAGCGTTATTTATCAGCTGCGATACCATATGTGCTGAGGAGTTCTGACACAACTGTCGATGGAGGTCTGATCAGAAACTTTTTAGGCCAATGAGATTTTCGGCGGTCTCCGGAGGCGCCAATATAAAAACAAAACAACAACAAAGAAACCTGAAAGATGGAAGTCACTGAAAAGGTTAGCCAGCTGTAGGACTCGAACCCACATCTTCTGGATTACCGGTCCAGGGCCCATGATCAAAATAAACCTTCGAAACCTTGGTAGTTTCGAAAGATTCGATTAGCCGTTTTGGGCACTGTTATTCGGTTTCCCGAATCTCAAATCCCTGCCTAGGATTGGATGATTCGGTTGGCCCATCTCTACTAAGTAAGTATCGCAAGAAACCAAGTTACTCGCAAAAGTATTTCAGATACATACGAGGGTGGTTCCATAAGTTTCCGGCCCGAGGTAGAAAATGCGCGCGAATTCGATAATGAGATTAAGGACGCGTGGCGCCATCTGTTGGAGGGCCGCAGCACCACCCTCAACCCTCTCCATGCTTTTGTCGGTTGGAGAGCGGCATTTCAAACAGCCAGGGTGCACTCTTCATTTAAGATGGCAAAAAATCGAGTACTGCGCTGTGATATAATTCTTGACAGCAGAGGGACTTTTGCCTAAAGAAATTAAAGCGCGACTGGACAACGTGTACAGGGAAGCCTCTCCGTCGTACACAACGGTAAAAGACTAGGCTAAGCAGTTTCGACTGGGGCGAGAGTCCATTGAAGATGATCCACGCGATGGTCGTCCAGTGGAAGTGGTGACACAAGAAAATGTGAGAAACTGATGTTCTGAGGCTGGAACAACATAGAAGGGACAGATACAAACAAAGCCTCAATTTGCCTAAGAAATCAACGATGAAAGATGAAAGTCACTGAAAGGGTTAGCCAGCTGTAGGGATCGAACCCTACAGCTGGCTAACCTTTTCAGTGAATTTCATCTTTCATCACGAAAATGTGTCTCTTGTTGAGGAGGAAGTGCTGAGCGACAGGCGTCTGAAGGTGAAGGAAATCTCAGAAAGGCTGGGGCTTTCCAAAACATCCGTTTTCGCATCATCGGCGAGGGCCTTCACATGAAAATGTCAGTGCGAGATGGGTGCCACGATTTATCTTGTCAGCTCAAAAGCAACGGCGCGTCGTCTGTGCCAAAGGGTTTTTGGAGCTCTGTCAAGAGAACGAACAATAAATATTGAAGTCAATTGTCACAGGGGGTGAGACTATGGTGCTCTACTATGACCCCCTTTCGAAAAAGGAGTCGATGGAATGGCGCAAACCAGGAGAAGCACCCCCAAGAAAAGCCAAGGTCACACAATCCACAAAGAAGATCATGGCAGCAATATTTTGGGATTGTCACGGGATCCTCCTCATCGACTTCAAAGAGAAGAACACCACAGTGAATGCGACTTATTATGCTTCACTCCTGCACCGACTGCGAGACGCCATCAAGGAAAAGAGGCGCGGCAGGTTGAGTCGGGGTGTCCGGTTGCTCCAGGACAATGACCCTGTCCACACGGCTTCTGTTGCCAAGGCTGCTCTGAAGGAGTGCGGCTTCGAAGAAATACACCACCCAACCTACAGTCCAGACTTGGCACCGAGTGACTTCTTCCTGTTCTCAAACTTGAAGAGGGGTCTCAGAGGACGGAGATTTCAAAACGATAGTGAGGCCGACTGCGGAGCGCCCCGATGCTGCTCTGGCATTTCCCGGTCTGGACTGACCTTGGTCATGTGACCAAAATATAGGATCGCTCCCCGATGCTGATCTGATCACTACACGATAATCAGTCACATGACCGGGGCGCAGCAACGGATTTCTCTTCCCAGACTGTCAGGCGCCGAGTGATGCCATCACTCGTCGCTCTCGCTGCGAGAAACGAATGTATCCAGCCGTGCTCCCGAAACTTTCGAGGAATTCCAACATTTTTAAGCGATTCATCGAGTGGTAAGTGCTATTTCTTTTTGTGGTATTCCTCGCATTGATATATTGATATAACCATTTCTCAGGACGACTGCGTACTGCAGCTGTGCTTTACATCTCCTGCGTGCGTACAAAACTGGAATGCTGGAGGACTTCAGCTCAAGGTTCGTTTTTGTTGTTATTCTAAATAAAAAGAAGAGAAAAAAAAGGAACCTCCGAAGTGAATAAATTATTCCGCTTTAATCCGTTTGCGTAATGTGATCGACGCATGACATGTCAATTTGTTTGAAACTGTGAGTGAATGAAAGCTATCCTGATCTTTCATTCAGAATATCACGCTGGACCACTACGAGAGCGTGCTTAAAGAAATCAATGCCTTGAAGAATGTATCACCGAAGTGCACACCACCAGATCTCTGCCTCAGAGCCAGTGATGATGGTCAAGATTTTTATGGCGGATCTTGTCATGTCATGCTGAAAACGGTAAGTTTAGCTATTTGGTCTGTATTCAGAAACGTGTGCATCTTGTGGTGAGGTGTACTTTTCTCAGTGTAACCCTGACCTCAAGCTATCTTCCACTTTCAGAATCCACCCCGCAATTCGGTTACAACACTATGAACCTATCGCGCTGTGATGCTTGCTTGAAAGGAATACAATCTGATATGCTGTGTTGTTTTTCCGTTAAAATGACTTCAGGTATCCATAATAAGAGGCCCTCGTAGCAAGAAAGCCATAAGAAAAGGCATCTTCTTGATACCTTAATATTTCTCCTGAAGACAAGGGTGCGAGTCAAACCACGTGTGCCATACTGCACTCTCAGAAAAAAGGGTGGAGCAATTAGACCTTTCAGGAGGTAATAGTTGTCGCATATGTTGTACCTAAAAGGTTGCAAAGTTGTACCTGCTACCTCACTCTCTGCCACGAATAATAGGAATACCGCTTCTGATTCGGTGAGCGAGGGGGGCGTACACCTTTTTGTTGTCATTTGGATGGATGATAATTTCTTTTACCACCTTTTTAAATCCCTTTTCAGACGCTATGTTGGCTTACCACATTCTCACACCTTTTTTCTTAGATTGTGGTTCCCAAATTGTGTGTATATGTTGCACTCGTATTAGCAAAGGTGCGCAATTATTTCTTCTATTGAAGGTATAGAACGATCACGACACATGTAGTACGGATTCTCAAGTTGTTCACGTGTTCCATGTTGTTGGGCGTAACTCGTTACCAGTAACTCGATATTGTGACTAGGCTACTCGGCTTAGCCTTTTCAGTAACTTTTTGCATAGCTCTTTGCTTTTGAGCTGCAGCAACTTCTTGAGGAGCTCGTTCCTTTCCCTTTTTCTTTTGTTTCGGGGGTGGGGGGTTAAGTTCGTCAGAGTAACTTGAAGAAAGTTCAAAGTTCCTTTTGTTCCATTCTGGTCTACAAACAGCCCAGGCTGAGGCCTCCCCCCATGACTTGAGATGAAAGATGGCACGTGCACGGCGCGACTAACCCCCGTTGTTACACGGTGAATGTTACAAATTATGTTTCAGGCGAGCATTAGGAAGCTCAGGTATCGCGCATCTTAACGATTAGCAGTGTATTTTATAATAGAGAGTTTTAGTACATCGTACGCTATTGCCCTTGCGTACGTAAGGGATAGCGTTGATTGTTCTGCGCATGCCCATAACAGAAAGGGAGCTTCGCGCAGTGCGCAGAACCAGCAACGCTGTCTGTTACGTACGCTATCGCCTTTGCGTACGATGTACTAAAACGCTCTAATGATAGAGGGCTCTGAGTAGCAGGATTAAAACTTGACACGGTTCTAGGATATGTATGTAAGGGACAACTCGTAGAGCATAAACTTGCTTTGTGCTCCTTTTTCATGTGCCTTATTACGAGATCAAAATCATCAAATCCCTCCCTAAAGAAGCCTACAAATGTAGGCTTCTTTTGTCGTAGCAGATATTGATATCATTTTTGTATATCAATACTATTTTGAAACGTCTTGAATCGCCCATTGTGACAGCAAGGTCTGAATTAACCATATAGACAGGTCAAGAGGTGAAAAGTATATATATTGAGTACAAAATAACTTGAAGGTAACCTGTTGCATTTCTAAAGTAGCTTAGGAACTTCACGTCAATTTTCATTACGTATGAAATTTAGTTACTGGCCGGTTTCACGTCAGTTCAGGCAGCGAGGTCCCATCGACCAGTATTTTTTTAGAATTATAGGCTCATCGTATGTACGATCAACATTTTTGCCGAATAGCTTTCGTGCAAAAAAATCGAGAAAATCCGGCCTTGAAATAGGATGTTCCATTTTTTCCGTGTTTGCACGCGTATACCTCCCGAGTGTTGTGAAATTTTTTGATGCTGCTTTATTATGCCTACAGGCCAGCTGTCAGAGAGCAAATTTTAGCGCGCAGGTGCAACGCTGTGTGCTATAAAAATGGCGTACATGCCCTCTCGCGCACTTTTGTCCTAATTTCGACGCCTGATATCTCTAGCTGTCCCTGATCGCAGTAGTTGGTATCAGCTCACTCACCTTTGAATGCTCTTTCATCTGATATATCTATCCTGCATATACTTCCTAGTGGCATGTGCTGAAATAGTCAAATGTTTAGGCATATCTCGAAATAAACATGGGTTTTGTGCGTGTATTTTTCAAAAAGGTCCCACTTGATTTCGAATATATTTTGCCAGGATATGGCCCAATATTAGGCCTTTCATCGAACGCAAAAACTTCTTCTCCAAAGGCGTATACTGCTGATTAGCACGCTAAAACGCGGCCCCACTGCGTACGAACGTGTCGGAGATATCTACAGCCAGAGCAAGAAGCGTCGAAGCTTGAACAAAACTGTGCGACAGAGCATGTTCGCCGCTTTTTATACGATACAGTGTTGCACCTGTGCGCCTAAATTTGCGCTCCGATTGCTGGCAGGTAGGTATACTAAAGCACAAGAAAAAAAATTGCACTACGATATGTTTTAAAACTCAGGATGTATACACGTGCAAACCTGGCAAAATTGCAACAATCGAATTCAGGGCTGAATTTCTTGATTTTTTGCATGGAAAGTATTCGAATGATTAATTTTACCAATGTTGATCATCATCTGCGAGGAGTGTCTAAATATATATAAAAAATCATGAAAATTCAGGAGGTCCATGGGACCTCCCTGTCTGAGCCTACAATTATGTTCTGACTAACCTTTTCAGTGACTTCCATCTTTCAACTGTCTAACTTAACTGGCAACGAGTCCCAACTTCTATATCTGTTCCATATAACCTGTGTTAAGTGAATATTTGTGAAGTGGATAGTACATATGCGGGACTGGTGCTTATACAGGGTGTCCCAGAAAACGTGTCATTGAATTATAATAAAAAAAACTACGCCACCTAGAATCATGCGGTCAACAGCATTTGTTCTTGCTAGGTTTCTGCCGACTCCTGATGTGAATGTCATGTATCGTAAGTTTAATTATGCAACTATTTACGAACTGAACTCGGAAATTCGCCAACTAAAGGTGACTTTTTCACCCCACCAATATGAAGAACGTGCCGAATTCACTCAAGTTCATGATAATTGACAGTGATATTCACGAGCTATCCCATCGGAAAAAATAGCCGAACATCATGCTTTTCGTAGCACCGAACCATAACGCGCGACGACTTTTTGAACGCAATCGCTTTCACTCCGATGAAAGGAGGTTCGAAACTCAGCCCACAGAGCAATAGTAGAAAAGTGACAGTTCCTGAAATTGGGAGAGGGAAAGTGCTATCCCAGCGGAAGTCGGACGCGATAAGCCATACCTGTGTTATCTCTTTCTGCGTTGCAGGTGTGGGCTGGGTTTCCAACCTGCTTTCGTCGGACTGACAAGGATTGCGCTGAAAAATTTGTCGCGCGCTAGCTCCGTAGAGGATGATGTTCGGCTATTTTTCTGATGGGATAGCCCCTGAATATCCATGTCAATTATCATTAATTTGAGTAAATTACACACGCTCTTCACATTGGTGGGGTAACAAATTGACCTTTACTTGGCGAATTTCGGACTTCAGTTCGCAAAAATTTACATAATTAACCTTACGTTACACAACATTCACACCAGGAGGTCGCAAAAACTAAGAACAAATGCCGTTGACCGCATAAGGCTAGGTGGTGTAGTTATTTTATTATAATTCAATGAAACGTTTACTGGGACACCCTGTATACTTTCAATGCAACATTTTTGTTTTTTTTTTCATTGCTGGTGAAGTGATGCATTAAAGAACCCATGTATCTTGTGACTATGATGCAATAAAGAGTTTTCTACAATGAGATATTGATTTTGTTTTGAAAAATCGCGCAAATTAACTCTTGTTTGGGGGGCAGGAGGTACCCGTAAGTGTGCATTGGCTGCACCTCGGGAAATCGTTGGGATACGATACAGGCTGCCAATAACGGACCATTAACATCCCCGTGTTGCAAACCGTATGCCCGACCATGGTCGGGAGCCGACCCGGTCGGGTCAGTCGCCGCCGGCGCACTGACGTTGGGTCGTCGCGCTGTGCTGCCTGGGTTCGTGTGTACGTTGTATGCTGCCGTTATTCCTTACAATGTCGATTCGGCACTATGTTTCGTTGGCTGTGTCATGTAACGTCAATAGAATAAATATATAGGCGTGCAGCAGTCCATGTGTGTAATTCGTTTACAATATGTCCGCTGCTATGCATAACAGAGTTAATTAGAGTGTGAAATTCATATCTCATTAATTACTCTTTCAGATGGTCATCGTCTTTCTTTTTTTTTAAGTAGAGTGGCACTATGCTTCGCACACTCTTTGAAATGACTATATGTTTTCAAGTTCTGCTATATTTTAGTTCTGCTCGTTATAATAACAAAATTCTCATGAAGAAACGGTTATGTTTTGTTTGCTTTTTATACCCGTTTTTTTAAGTGTTTCGTTAGCGGCGGACGGAAAGGTAATAACATAATGCTTTCACGTGCAAGAAACTTAACTTGCGTATCGTGCTTACAGTATAGAAGAGGCCAGTCTGTGATATGCCACTAACGATAACCGTAACATTATTAATTGCAAATGAAATATTCACCTCAGCTACAGCTGAGTTACTAAAAAATACACCACTCGAGGTGTCTGACAGTAAGTTGAGATAGAACTCGTTCGTCAGTGTCGTTCTTGTTTTTTCTTGTTTTTCTTTAATGAAGTCATCGTCAGGACTCTCTTTAGCAAGGGCGAAGATTATGATCGAACGGCAAATTTAAAATTTTCCGTAGCGCCATCTGCTGAGAGAAAAGTCGACGGGAATTCGCCATCTGTTTAAACATGACACAAAAGTGGGAAATTTAAAATGTGGAGTAGGTAGCGCCATCTGTCGAAGAACAACTAACTGTAGAAACTGCATGCACCATCTGTCCTTAAACAAATCAAACTTCGTCTCCCCCACAATTCTATTCTCATTAGCGACCCATATCAACATGTTGAGCAAATGGGTCAGTGGTTTGAGGTGCTCGCCTACAACCAAAAAGGCCCAATTTGGATTCCTAGTTTGTTTCAATCATGAAGTCATTATTGCTACTTAATATCAATGATATCATATCAGTGGATGAACTATGATATGATATCGCTGATTAACTATCATATCCGATCACCAATTAACTAGCATATCCAGCGACGTCATAAAGAACTCACTGATATGAGGGCGGTGGGGCCGCGGCCTTGAGTGACATGACACGACCATGATGACGTCATTTGCATTGTTTGGTTGGAATATCAATCTTTAGTGCTACTTACCATGTATTTGCTAATCAGATGGTACACTGTTATCCAGGAAAATATGCATTAAATCCAAGAGAGGGGCAAATGGCTTGTCCCATTGCGAACCCCCTCTAGAGGACTTGTTTCCCAATTCCTTCTGGGCTGTAATATGTACTCGGTCGGTAGAGCAGCGCTTAGCCGTGCGTCACCGCACATCGCTACGAAACCCGACGGCTAACACAAGAAGAAAACAGCAACAAGATACAAGGAAGGCACTGCTAAATAAGTCCAGACATGCGACAGCACGGACCAAACACATTGGGTAAAATACTTAAGCGATTAGGCCCAACCGTGGCGTCACCGCACAACAGCTAGCACAAGATGACAACCACAAAATGCCAAGGCGCAGAGTAAAAATAAACACCCCTAAACACGCGACAGCACGGAGAAAAGGCTTAAGAAAGACAGCCCTACGAAACTGAACGGCGTGGAAGTCATTGCTAAGAAACTCCAGTCATGCGGGGGGAAAAGCTTAAGACAAGCGCGGTAAAATTGGCAAACATCGAGAAAAAAGAAACCCTAGCGTCTACCGCAAATCACTCACCTTCCTCCCGCGGCGACAGCGAAGCGACTGATTGGACACCCTCTACCGACTAGACGCAGCGCTGGACTGCCGCCAAACCAACGGGGTCCAGCCAGTCTCCCACAGCTCCCCATAGAGCCCATAGTTTGAGATAATTCAGGCAACACTGGGCATGCAACCAATGAAAATGAGCTATGATGCCTACCATTCGGCAAATCAGAAGTCTCTCAGTTCGGCCCGGTACTGGCTACCATCGACTTTCACTTGTACTGGTTTTCATACCCGACGCTCGTTATTCCGTATTCCAGAACAACTGGGCAAATTTTGTACAAAATACATATTTATTTGATACATCGTACTGACTCAATAGTCTGACACAAATATTCACCGTGCGTACAGAGTTCAAATCGTTGAGTTTGCTGACCAAGTTCGAACTCGTAAAACACACACACACAGTCTACTCCTAGAAGCGAGCGACGCGATGCTCACACGAGTGCATGCGATTTCACGGTGAGCGTCTCCTTTCGTTGGTTGCAGTACGAGGGTTACAACCAAGTGGGAAATGCTTGTCACACGTACACCGAATCCTGTCTCCGTTGCAACTGCATTTGAAGATGCGACGGCGCTCACAAGTGTTCCTCAGGCGTCAGCTCACCAATGCATTCGAGTTCTGAACCAGAGAGACTTCGTACGTAGGATACTTGTGCCGGGAAACATCACAACACGCGTTGAGTCACTTTGACACATTAACGAATTTGCGACTTCTCCTTGAACAATGCGGCCATACGCTGCCTATGCTGCCAACTGACATCGTCGAGACGCGAGACGCCAGCCAGCCACTTCTCTCCCTTCCCTTCTAGTAACTGCCCGTCCCACCAGACTGGGAGTCTGCGAAAGAATGCTCTTTTGAAACTTTGCCAACCAATAGCGGAGCGCACAATGTCCTTCGGCCAATGGGTATCAACTATGATGCCTGACGGAGTAATACCAAGTGTTTATGACGTGCAAACATTTGTTTAGAGCCGCGAAGAGGGGGAGCTATGGGGGCCTGGCCTGGCTAGGAAGGCTGAGATGAATCATTCGTCTGTAAGCGACCGTACAGGGGGGACGAACGTCGCTGCATTCACTCATACAATCAAGACTTGGTCACCTGTGGCCCTACAACATGGAGGTAAGGTGCAACTTGCATGCTGTAGAACTGTGGATCTCAACATGTCGTATTCGAGCTCAGCCCGCGATTGTGCCAGCAGGACTTCTATATTTATAATACTATTAATAATAACCACCAATAAACCGCGGCGTTTCGTTGCAATTCCTTAAGTTTGCCCACCCACTTGGGGTTTGCCGGCGGTGAGGATGACGTATGTTATAACCCATGGAAATTATGAAAGCGACATAAACATGGTGAACGTGACCGTGGAATTATGCTTTATTAGAATGGCTGAGTGGGCCTGTTGGTACATACCTATATACGAAGAATTGTGGTGTGTTCGTTATGTCCCTTGTCCTTACAGCTCTAATTTATTCGTATCGTGCTATGCTTTCATTTCATGACGGCAACATGCTGCAGTCCGAACCCTTAACTGTGTCGAATTTTTTGCGACTCACTTTACAACTGTGTATCGTAACCCTACTTGCTTAAGTCAACCTGCCACTTTTACGTACTCGTACTTCGCTGAAAATTTCCTTCTACTCCTGATAGTAGAGTATCCGCGCTGCAATTCGAGTTTAACCCAACCTTATGGCGCTCCTGCAGCTTCCTTGAAGCATACTGCGGATTTTTTCAACCGTACTTACGCATATATAGGGCTAAGTGCAGACGACTTAGCTATCCAATAACTAAAATTAATTATCAACAAAGTACATTAGTAAACAAACCAAGATGGTTGCTGGTGCCTTCCTAAAGGGGCACTGAAATGCAAAAACAGGTTCACTTCAAACCACGTTCCACGGTAGGTTAATTTGGTACTTCTTATCATAATTGAAAACTTTGGTTCCATTACTAACGCGTACTGTTGTAAGCTACAGTTCAGTGAGTCGGTATTGAAAAATGATGCAGTGGGCATCATGCCGGACATATATACGGAACACTACGATCGGACCCGTTCCATATCCTCATGGCGACGATAGGTAAGCGCGCGCTTGTCCTGCTGTCTCATTGGATGCCGCCAATCATCGCTTCCTGTGGATACCGTTCGTTGCCGCCAGTGACAGCTCTGTTTTCAATGTGTTTTCCTCCTGAACGGAAGCGCTGTGTGAGCTAATTCTGCTGGTATTATACTAATTGAAACACGGACTTGCATTTGAGAGCAAGCTGTTTTTGCATTTTATTGCCCCTTTAAGGTACCGCTGTTTGCGTCGGACATGTCATGATCGCTTTTAACGGTGATGATCGCTTTTGAAAATATAAAAATTATTCTGTAGTTGTTGTGCGCAACCGTCTATTCAACTTGTAGCTCAAGTGCATTAGATTCCCAAATCAGTGCAAGTCTTCATTGGTTATCACTGTCCACAAGTCTGCTAGTGTGTAGCTTGTAAAGAATTCCAGGGCAGACAGCATATCGTGTAATTGTGGAAGGTTTTTGAATGAACTATACATAATATGTATAGTTCATTTAAAATTTGTTCAAATTTATTAAATTTTTCAAACGTAGAATAGCATACAATCACCAAGTAGACTGACGTGGTCCAGTTAATGACCACTGTTGCACCTGTCCCTCACTCTCGTGGTCTGGCTGATGTAATCTATTTTGATATGTCGAAGGCGCTCTCTTTGATGAACCATATGACCTGCTTATGCGCAGATTTGCGACTCTCCGGTATGGTTTTCTGCATAGATTGAGGAGTTACCCGTCAAAAAGAACTCGTTACAAGTTAAGTTACCGCGTGCTAAATGTAACTAAGTTAATAACGAAGTTCTTCAGCATGAAATCTAGCTCGCAGTTACTGAGTTACTTAACAAAAAGAACGAGTTACTTCCAAGTTACTCCGGACACAAAATAGCATTACGCAGGTGCAGCGCGCGAGCAGTTG
This sequence comes from Ornithodoros turicata, assembly GCF_037126465.1. Classification (NCBI taxonomy): domain Eukaryota; kingdom Metazoa; phylum Arthropoda; class Arachnida; order Ixodida; family Argasidae; genus Ornithodoros; species Ornithodoros turicata. The sequence continues at coordinate 81,393 of NW_026999302.1, forward strand.
AGTTAGACCTTGAGTTGCCTGCGGAGGAGTGCAATACGCTTAGATCATTTCCCTTAATGCTCAACAATAGACCTCTCCCTGTTTGTAAATAAAAGATGTCATAGTGTTCGACAGCGCCAAAATTTGTTAGAACTACGCTCGAAGCTAGAGGTGAACAAGGTCGCGCCCGAAAGCCACAGTCTTGAGGGGATTACGACATGACCCCTTGAATGGACGAGACCCTCGGTACTACTTTTCTTTCAATGGGAGACAGCGAACAAGTGCCCGTTCGTGGAACCCAGCCGTCCTTCCGCTTTGTTTCGGTTTCAGTCTGTCTACCCAATATGCCATGATGACGTTTCTCTGGTAGAGGTTTATTTGAACGCTTTGCCTCTTAACCCTTTAGGCGCACAATGGTTCAGCTTTATTTCAATGACAGCAGTTCTTATTTCCTGAATAAAATACTGTCACTCATTGAATATCACGTTTTATGGCAAAATATGCCATGAAGGAACCAGAGAGAAAGCAAGAAAATGTGTGGACGTGAGTGAAAAGCGAGTTAAAAGTAACTTGGAACTTAACTTAAGTTACTTTGGCAAAGTCACCAAAAAAAGGAACGAGTTCCTCTGAGAGTTACCACGGCGCAAAAGTACCGAGTTACGTTACAAGTTACCAAAAAAACGAACTTAGTTACAGTAACGAGTTACTTGTAACGAGTTACTTGTAACGAGTGACCTCGAACTCTGTTTTTTTGTGCTTTTGTGCAGTGTGCTTCGGGATATTTATGTGCCTACGTCTGGTGTACCTCAAGGTTCTAGTTGGGCTGTTCCTCTGTCATGTTTTGTACACGATCTTGCGGAATGTGTAAAGGCGAAGCGCTCGCGATCTGTGACGCCTGTTTGGCGCGCGGGAGATATTTTTATGCTTCGCTTTTTTTTTTTCGCCCTCCTTGCTCTCCTTTATGGAAGTGACGGTTTCCTCCTCGTAAGCGCGGAGCCGTCGAGAGCAAGGGGGTTGTTGCCTGACCTTGAGCTATGATTCACGTATCGTTTGCTCCTACATTTGTCGATGCTTTTATAGTTTTTAGTGGCGGCGCTTGTTCGAGATGTGGCGTGTGTGGCTCAGCTGCCCCAATCGCCTCGGCTGGTTTGTCACACAGGGGTGGCATACAATGCATCGTGCCGTAGACGAAAGCGTGCTGGGCGAACGCAATGCATCCTGGACAGGTCCTGGTCGCGCGTCGCAGCAAACGTCAAGGCACAAGTGGCCTTAAAGGGACTATGAAATTTCTCGAACCCCCATACTTTTTTTTCGCTGGAAACTGTTCTTCCCGCCGAGAAACTAATATGCCACACATTTTTCCGGACGAAATTGCTCCACTCTGCGCTGAGCGCGCGCTGGAAATGTCTTCCGCGTTCCACCTCTCCCGCGCACATTCTCCCGTCGGCGGTGTAACTGTACGGACCGCACTTCTGTTCCCCGTTACGTCACCGGTGTTGCGCAATGTCAAGTAATGCTGTGAGCCGCTGTGGCTGGCGCCGTCCAGTCGTCCAGTCGCGCATAGAAGGTCACAACGTCTCTGGTCGCGTCTGAGGGTTGAAGTTGGAGCATTACGTTTTCTTGCTTGGAGGCGTTCGGATAGCGCGCTATAATGAACAGCTTTTTGCGTGTGAATCGTTTGCTACAGTTGAGCTGGCAAGTATGACATGTGAGCTGTACTTTTTCATCGAATGTATTCGTCCTATGCTCTGCGGCCGTTCACAAAAAGGAACTCAAGTACCACCGTGTCTTTGAGAGTTTGGCTGACGGGTTACGTGGGCCTCTAGCGATTCACCGCAACGTGTATTGGTTGTATCGCCGTCACCAATTGAAGGTCTCTGGTGGTTGCTTGGCGTTGCAGTTATATTTACGTCAGTTGCAGTTTACGTGCTGACAATCTGACAACAAAGGAAGTGCGTTGTGAAGTGTGACTGTGATATTTGGAAGATGCCCCCTTTGTTGCTCAATTTGTTTGCACAAATTATCGTAAAAGACTGGGTGGTCTAATGTTTTGTTTTACTTTGTTTCAACTCGTGTTCTTCGTCATCATTACTGTTATTATTCAAAGCAGCTTCGCGCCTTCAGGCGTTTTTTATTTATTCTGCAGTTATTGTTCTACAGATTGCTGCATTTCCTTCCGCCGAAGCACTTCTTGTTTGCCTAAGATTATGTTTCATGCAAGAATTTATTTATGAGCACGTCACGTATTCTGTATTCAATGTTGAGCACGTCGTAAATCTGAACATTTAGCATTACCATCCACCATGACTACAAAGCTCAGCTGTAGCGTATTGTGCAAGAGTATTCTGCACATCTGACAAGCGTTTGTCGTTTAACAAATTTATTGTTCAACCAGGTTTCCAATACTGTGTAATACATCCCTAAGACTGGGAGACACAATCGCACGACACCAGTTCGCCTGCTTCATGCCCTCTTATATTATTGTGTTACGTAAGCTTGAAGTCACCAGTTGAGGTAACTGGAAAGAAGCAAAAAAAAAAAAAAAACCAGTACTGACGTAGCATGCCCAATATTTTGCAATTAGAAAAAAGACAAGTAATTGGTACTATTTCAAAAAACTGCTTGTTGGTCTTCTGGCGGAAATGTGCTTTCTTTGTGAAAGAACTGTTCCATTTGCCACTGGGACAGAGTCCTCGCTATGCAGGCTCCTCTGAGGGTGTGGGCACACTTCTATGTGCGTCAAGGACGAGGGCATCAGGTTCAAGCAGCTGAAATATTGACATTTAGCTCAAATAGTACAATAACTAAGACCTAACATCTACATATACACGTTATATGCTATACATGCATAATTTTTATTTTTAATAGAACACAGGATATGTTCTATTTTACACTGTCACATCTCATCTAACAACTGTATTGGCACCAGTGTTACCAGCGAATAAGGGCTGAAGTAGCTGCACAGCCTTGCAGGACGCCCAGAGCAAGTTGAACTGGTTGAACACAGCTGTACACCGGTATGATAATGGTTGGTAGGGTTATTTTTTGGTAATGCGAAACAAAGCGCAGAGTTGTAGCAGGAACAAAATCTCGTGAGGACATAGTGCATCAAAGGTAGGTTCCTTTAATTTAGAAGTGACCTGCAGAGCACTTGCTGGAGTTGTCTTGGTATGTTACCCTGGTAAAGGACTTCAGCTGCCATACACATGGGCCAGTTCCGGTGAATGGAAATGATGTAATCTAACTGAGCAATGGTTATAAGATAAGGAGTGTAAACAAGAAAATGTCCCCCTCAATATCATATTTGTGCACATGATAAAGCAAACTGTAAATCGAATGACAAAAAAGGTATAAAAAAAACTTGTGAACAATATACAGAGCCCGAATGGTAGGCAAGACACTGCATTAAAAAGGAATCTGGAAAGAGGGTGCACAGGCATTTGTCTGCTCTGAATAGTGGGTTCCAATGATTATGCTGTCTTACCTAAGGGGTTTCCGGCTCCGCTGAGGAAGTCACCTGTGAACATGAAAGCAGCTGAGTGAAGAGAAAAGAATGGATACGTATGTTCAACATAATACATAAATATTCTCTTGACGTATGGTTTCTAAGATCATGCTAAACGAAGTCTACTTTTACCAACAGTGCACCACCTGAGTTTAGAGACAAGATTCGGTAACTTCTATTTTCTTTTTTTTTACTCTCTCTGTGCCGTAAGCGGCGGCAAGGTTCAGAGTCACGCAGATGTTAATTAACCCATTCACGCAATCCTGAAATCTATGATAGCATTTGAACCACACGGACTGAGAGACCTTTGTTAGCCCCAATAACGAAAAATACTCACACCTTTGCGCCGTTTAGGTGGATGTTCTTTCCCCGGTGTGTGCAGGTTGCTACACCTTGATTCAGACGACACTGAGCTCGTTATCTAGTACGTTGAAGAGATTCAGCGTACCCTTCGTAAATTCGATCATGCAAATGTCCGCTAAAAACACGAGCAGTCGATGGCACCACATCGTCTTTCCACTCCGGCGGTCCGATTGCTTCGTGGCATCAAAAGCTGTCCGTCTCGTCACTGGGAAGCATGACACATTGGATACCAGGCGAGTATTGACGTAAATTAGGACAACCAACTATCCAACATCGTTTCGGCATGTCGACAAAAGCCACAGGATGCGACTGCGATAAACTGCGACCATCGCGCGGAAGCTGCCATCATGGAGATTTCCACTCCCGATGAACGCATACGCGGGATCCTACGGCGCATGCTCCTGGCGGGATTCTTCGGCTCGGCCACACGTCACGATGACGTATTGCCGTGGTCCCGTGGTGCCGTGGTCCCGTCAAGTTACCCGCTGTGTCTCCGCTCGGCAGCTCTCCACGGCGCGGCGCCAGGTGCCCTCCCTTCGCCGCTCCGTTTAAATTCGCTCCCGAGAATACTCCTCGCGTGATGAAGGTAAACTTTTGGTTCTAGACTCGGAAAAAGGTTTACTTTCTGATGAAAACGAGAAAAAAATCATTTCATAGTCCCTTTAAAGATGGCGGCGCCCGTGACCGGCAGCAAACCGTTTGTAAACAATGCGGTTGTTGTTTCTGCGCGACGTTTTGGATGTCTTTCGATCACGGCAATAACTTTTATCCGATAATCTCGCAGTAAAACAAGCAGTTTCGCACATAAGGCCTCGCAGTGTTGACGACTTCCGAAGATATAATGACCACCGCGCGTTATGACTCACTGAGCCGATGCAATGTACTGAAACTAAAGAGAAATGGGCTACCATGTTGCGGAAGAAGCACCGCATAGTTTTCGCTGGCAAAATACGTTCATTTTTTGGCGTTATGACGACGAAAATACGTCGGTAAGCGGCAAAGCAACACGTAAACAAAGTCCCATGACCTCAGAATGACGTTTTCTCTGACGTAGGACCAGGACAAGATTGCAGTTTTGCCAAAAGCACCAGCTTGAGGGTAGTTTATTTATTATTTATTTATTTATTTACAATACTGTTGATCCAAGTTTGGATCGTTACAGGAGTGAGCTGTACACATGTCTTTCCAATTTACCTAAAAACGTAGGCATGCTCTGTCCGGCAACAATTGGTTCAGGAAGGATGTTCCAGTCGTGTACTGTCCTAGGGTAATATGAGTATTTGAACACATCGGTGCGGGCCTGAAATTCCTGAAGGGCCATGCTATGTTTGTGTCTTGAAGGCTGCCTGTCGGCAGCTAAATAGGGAGAGTAAGGGTTGTGTTTACGTAACAAGAACAATTGCTTAAGTCGCTGTATCTTGAAATATAACTCAATTGGGGGTAGCCCCGCCCGTCCACATAAAACAGATGCCGAGGTTGTTGATCCGAAATCCTTATAAATAAATCGTGCTGCTTTACATTGCACACTTTCCAGTTTCTTCTTATGAATGGCAATATGTGGGTCCCAAACTGTGCAGGCATACTGAACTAACGGGAGAACTAAGTATTTATACGCCGTTAGTCTAACCTGCGGTGTGCTTATCCATAACTTACGTCTGAGCTGGAACAGCCTTCGCAACGCTCTCTGGGCAACAAAGTGAACATGAGTACTCCATGAAAGATTCGACTGGAAATAGACCCCAAGATATCTAAAGGAACTGACCTGTTTTAACAAGACATCATCGACATAGTAGTCACAGGATAGCCGGCGTTGTTTTCTTGTCACACACATATATACTGTTTTGTTAACATTTATAGTTAATTGAGCAAGTTTGCACCACCTTGCTACACAGTCTAAAGCTCCGGACAATGCAATCTGATCATCAGGGCAAGTAATTTTTCTATAGAGGACAGTGTCATCTGCCATAGAGACGTAAATTCACTCCATAACTACTAACGTCGGGAATATCACTGATGTACAAGTTAAACAAAAGCGGACCGAGCACAGATCCCTGCGGCACCCCGGAATTTACATCCAGTAGATCTGAATTTGACGTTCCTACTTGTACAAACTGCTTCCGGTAGGCAAGATAAGACTCGACCCAGGTTAAAAGAGTTCCGTTTTTCAATATGCTTTTTAATTTGGTCAGTAATTTGAAATGAGGAATCGAATCGAAGGCGCGTTTGAAATCGATGAATATGACGTCAACCTGCTCTCCGTTATCTACAGTTTCAGCCAAGTCGTGATGAAATGCTGTTAATTGTGTAACTGTCGAAAAACCTTCTCTAAAGCCATGTTGCCTGAAGCCTAGTATGCCATGTTCCTCTAAGTATGACATAATATGTTTGTAGAGCACGTGCTCCATTAATTTACAAGAATTGCATGTCAGTGATATTGGTCGATAATTAGAAGGAAGTAACGGGTCACCCGACTTAAATATCGGTATAACCTTGCTTAGTTTCCAGTCATCTGGAATCTGGCCGGTCTCGAGTGATTTGGAAAAAATTAACTGCAAATATCTAGCGCACCACGGGGCGTATCTGAACAGAAACTCATTAGGAATATTGTCAGGACCGCTACACTTTTTAGTATTGTGAGGGAGAACCATAGCCATGCTCATCGCCATCAGCCCTTTAGCGCGAGTTTTCATATCACCCGCATTCTTTCGTTTGGCTGCCATAAAACCACACGCTAAGCTTCCTGTCTCTCCCGTCTTATTCGCCTCTTAACATTTGGTGGAGGTGCGACTTCGTCATCCCCCTTTCGCTACCCAACCGTCACAAACCCCCGCTTTGATCTCCCGACTTCGTACTGGAGTTGCGTTCTGGGCGTTCACTTCGCGCGATGGCTTCCCCCAATGCCTCAACCGGCGACGCTTCGCCAACGCCCGTGGGACAACGCAACGCTCCCGCAGCACGGCAACGTGATCCGCCCGTATTCTCCGGCACGGGCACTGAGGACATTGATGATTGGTTGGCCGCCTACGAACGAGTAAGCAAGTTCAATGCCTGGGACGACTCCTCGAAACTAAATAATGTGGCGTTCTATCTGGTGGACCTCGCAAGAACATGGTTTCTGAACCACGAAAACGAAATCAGCTCTTGGTCTGTGTTCCGCTCCCGCCTCACTGATTTGTTTGGACGACCGGCGCTGAGAAAAGCCGACGCAGAGCATAAGCTGTCACAGAGACTTCAACTGGCAAACGAGACGTTTACGTCATACATTGAGGAGATTCTGTCTTTGTGCAATCGCGTCGACTCCACCATGTCGGATCCCGCGAAGATCAAGCACATTCTCAAGGGGATCGCACCTGATGCGTTTCACCTTCTCGTTCTGAAGTCCCCTTCCTCTGTCCAAGATGTCATAGCCCTCTGCAAGGAACTCCAAGAAGCGAAAAATCTTCGGCTATCTTCCTCTATCTCATCAGCCGTACTCATGGACTCTACAACCCGAGAGGCTCTTCGCGCCTTCATTTGCCAGGTTGTCCAAGAAGAAATCGCTAGGACGTACCCAGGGCCCCATTGCTCTCCGCTGCCTCCGGAGCCACCCACGCACAGTGTGCTCGCACTTGTGCGACAGGAAGTATCCGCTGCCTTGGGTGCCAGTGCACCAGCTAAGACGAATAACGGTATCTACGCAGACGTTGTCCGTTCACCCGCTATGGCCCAACCTCCGCCACCTCTACCCGAGCCGCCATTCCGCACCTACGCCGATGTCGTTCGCATGCCTCCAACATACGACGCCCCAGAGGCCCGAGCACATACCTACGAGGCTGTTGCCCCTATCGCGCCTCTATATTCTCAAGCAGGCAGATATTTCACTAATCGGCGTCCGACCACATTTTCCCCTCGACGAGAAATGCGAACGTGCTTTTACTGTGGTATCCGAGGGCATATTTCGCGCGACTGTCGCCGCCGCCGCAGAGACCTCGAGTATGGTCAGACGGGCTCGGACTCTTATGATTCCTACGTGGCCGCGAGACAGAATCGTTCCATTCCCTACGGCATACCTGACGGGCCGTTTCGGTCAGGTCTAAGGGACCGTCGCATCTCACCTGATGCTCGCCGCTCTCGCTCACCGTCCCCACGGTTTCGGGACCCCCGTCCGTCACCTACACGCAATCGCGGCCCGTCACCTGTTCCAGAGGGAAACCAATAGCCGCAGTCCGAGGAGGGCGGGCTGCGACAAGGATCACTACTCACAAACCTCCCCGTAATCTCATCACCATCGTTGTTGAAGGTCTCAGGATGACTGCTCTCATTGATACAGGTGCGGCCACGTCGGTAATCAGTGCGGACATTTGTAAGAAGCTACGTAAAGTTACGACACCATACGACGGTCCTGTACTCAAAAGTGCAGCAAATGCCACTCTTCTGCCAGCCGCGAGATGTACGGCACGCGTAGGGATTCAAGATTCCTGGTACCCAGTTCAGTTCGTCGTGCTCACTTCCTGCCCACATGACGCCATATTAGGCTGGGACTTTCTGAAGGACCACGGTGCGTTCATCGACTGTTCTGCCGACGAAATCTTTTTCTCTGATATGCCCTCCTATGAGGTTGAGCACGTCACGATCTCCTCCTGCAAATTACATGGCCTCCACGATGTCCTAATCCCATCTCGCTCTACCGTCTTCGCCAGCCTGAAGCCAGTCTTGGGCACGTTCGACTCACCGCACATTATTGTGAACCCGCAAAACGCATCACTTTCTACTAAAGGCCTCATCGCTCCTGTGTGCTTGTGCACTCCCGCAAGCGGCGAAGTGGCTATACCAATTACTAATCTACTAGATGGCCCCGTCCTCCTCCCCACAGGATCTCTCGTCGCAATGTATGAACCGCACTACACACACGGTGTTGTCGCTGTCATAGGTACTCCTGACTCCAAATGCCCTACCGGTCGTCCTCCTGTTCGCCAGCCTGATTCCATATTTCATTCTATGATGTCACCGTCTCTGCTTCCCCCTGAAAAGCACCGGCTCCTTGCTCTTCTACGTCAGTACTCCTCCCTGTTCGATATCGGCGCCTCTCCCCTAGGCGTCGCACGCCATACTGAGCACCGCATCGACACCGGGGACTCCCCACCCCTGCGTCAACGACCGTACCGAGTTTCAGGATCAGAACGAGAGGTTATTGAAAATGAAGTGGAACAAATGCTCTCCAAAGACATAATTCGACCCTCCTCAAGTCCCTGGGCTTCTCCAGTCGTGCTTGTCCCAAAGAAAGACGGAAGCATACGATTTTGCATAGATTACCGTCGCCTCAACCACATCACCCGCAAGGATGTCTATCCTATGCCAAGGATCGACGACGCCCTTGACACCCTCCGCGGCGCAAGTCACTTCTCGTCCCTGGACCTCCGATCTGGTTACTGGCAGATACCCATGGCCGAAACCGACAAGGAAAAGACTGCCTTCACCACACCAGACGGCTTATTTGAATTCAACGTAATGCCGTTCGGTCTGTGTAATGCTCCAGCCACTTTCGAACGCATGATGGACTCTGTGCTCCGTGGCCTTCGGTGGAAAACTTGTCTCTGCTATCTAGACGACATCGTCGTGTTTGCATCCACTTTTGACCAACATATCCAACGGCTCGAAACAATATTCAGCTGTCTCTCTCGCGCCGGCCTGCAGCTCAATAGCAAGAAGTGCAAGCTTGGATATGATACAATCAAAGTACTCGGTCACGTGGTTTCTAGGGACGGCGTCGCGCCGGACCCCGACAAAATCAAGGCGGTATCCTCATTTCCCCTTCCTACTACACTCAAAGATCTGCGCAGCTTCATCGGTCTCTGCTCCTATTTTCGACGGTTTATCAGAGGTTTCGCGGACACCGCCGCTCCTCTTACGTCCCTCTTCAAGCGAAACGGCAAGTTTGCCTGGGCCGCGGAACACACCGATGCTTTCATGCGCCTGAAGACAGCCTTAACGTCTGCGCCAATTCTTTCGCACTTCGACCCGTCAGCAATAACCGAATTACATACTGACGCAAGTGGAGTGGGCATCGGAGCTGTTCTTGCCCAGCGTTTACCCAATGCGCCGATGGAGTCCGCTGTCGCATTTGCCAGTCGCACCCTTTCGCACCCTGAGCAGAACTATTCGACAACAGAGAAGGAGTGCCTCGCTGTTGTCTGGGCCGTTAAAAAGTTCCGTCCTTACCTCTATGGGCGCCACTTCATCATAATCACCGACCACCATGCTTTATGTTGGCTGACCACTCTGAAAGACCCTTCTGGTCGCTTAGGCCGTTGGGTCCTGAGCCTCCAGCCATTCGACTATGCCATCAAGTACAAGTCCGGCCGGAAACATCGTGATGCCGACGCGCTATCGCGCTGTCCATTGCCCGCTATGCAACCTACCGAAGGAGAAACAGATGGCACGATAAGCGTCCTGTCCTCACCTCCTATCGATCTGACTGTCCTCCAAGAACACCAGATTCTCGACCCAGACTTCTCGAAGATTGTCCGCCATCTGAACGGCTCCTCCCCTTCCCCTGACCGCAAATTCCAGCGGCGGTGCAAAAACTTCATACTAATGGACGGAACACTCTACAAGCGCAACTACGATCCCGAAGGTCAGCGTTTGTTGCTCGCCGTACCACGAAACCTCCGTCAGCTAATCCTAAAGAGCCTGCATGATGACCCTACGGCGGGCCACTTGGGGTTCTTCAAAACATACGAACGTATTCGGAAACGGTATTTCTGGCCTAGGATGTACACAACGGTCCACAAATACGTTTCATCGTGCCTCTCATGTCAACGGCGGAAGGCGTCCCCTTCGCCCTCGGCTGGCTTTTTACAGCCATTGCCCCCGCCCCATGCACCATTTGATCGTGTCGGCATCGACTTACTCGGCCCCTTGCCTGTTTCGCCAGCTGGAAACAAGTGGGTTGTCGTCGCCATCGACCACCTTACACGTTACGTTGAGACCGCCCCGCTCCGTAGTGGCTCTTCAGAAGAACTCGCAAACTTTTTCATCCACAGCCTCCTTCTCCGCCATGGTGCACCTCGTGTGCTGCTCAGCGACCGAGGCCGCCCGTTCCTTGCCCGTCTGCTTCAGGATATTCTGCGTGCGTGCTCCGTTGCGCATCACTTCACTTCTGCATACCATCCGCAAACTAATGGCCTTACAGAGAGGTTCAACCATACTCTTGGTGATATGCTGTCCCTCTACGTGTCGTCCGACCAAACGAACTGGGACACCCTCTTGCCCTATGTCACATATGCCTATAACACCGCCGTTCAATCCACGACAAATTTCAGTCCATTCCGGCTCGTGTACGGCAGAGAACCAGTCTCTAACGTTGACACCATATTTCCATATCATCCTTCCACCGACCACAACCTCACATTGGCCGAAGCAACATCACGAACTGAGGAGTGTCGCCAGCTCGCACGGTGCCGCACATTCGGTCAGCAGGCCGCCGCCAAGCTGCGTTACGACGAGCGTCACAGACATGTATCCTACGACGTCGGCGACCTCGTCTGGCTCTGGGTACCCGTTCGCAAACCAGGCCTCTGCGAAAAGCTCATTTGCCGCTACCTTGGTCCCTACCGTATACTCTCCAAAAACTCTGACGTTAATTACTCCGTGGAACCTGTTGATTTACCTTCCGACCGCCGTTGCCGTTCCCGAGAAAATGCTCACGTATCCCGCCTCAAGCCCTACAAACCCCCTTCATCCTCTGAGGACATCCCAGCCAGGATGGCTTCGTCTTCGGCCGGGGAGAAGATGTGAGGGAGAACCATAGCCATGCTCATCGCCATCAGCCCTTTAGCGCGAGTTTTCATATCACCCGCATTCTTTCGTTTGGCTGCCATAAAACCACACGCTAAGCTTCCTGTCTCTCCCGTCTTATTCGCCTCTTAACAGTATCTACACTTAGAAGAAGATTAAGAACGCCATCAACAGTAAACTCTGGATTTGAGATGGGGGCAGCTGACGATTCGCAACAAATTCTTAAATTGTGATCCTCTTTAGTGAAGACACTCTGAAAATATTCATTGAACAAATACGCTATCCTCTGTGGGTCTTCAATCACCTCCTCATTACGGCGAAGTCTGATGTCATCTTTGCGTTTTGGTGACAATTGTCGCCAAAATTTGGAAGGCTCATTTTTCATAAAGTTACTAAGCGTAGTGGTGAAGAAAATTCGCTTAGCATTTTTTAGCTCAATTCTCAGTTGATCCTTAAGGCAGATCATTCTTGATGTTAGTGCCACCGAATTCACTTCCTGCCTAAGTCGCTTACGAGTTCGGGCTATTCTACGTTTTAAATGGATGATTTTCCGGTTAATCCAGGGGTTGTGCTTTGCAGTCCTCTTGCAGCACTTCGGTATGATTTGGAGGCATTGAAACACAACGCGCTTAAACTCGCGCCATATTTCATCGACCGTAATATCACTTAACGTGCACTGTCTCTGAAATAATTCAAAATTGTCCTCAAGGTAAATGAGTATTTCGTTGTCTGGCGCTTGACTGAATCTGTATACAGTGATTGTTTTGTTCTCTGTTGATTCTGCACAGGTATTTACACTTGTATGAACCACCACCATCTGATGGTCCGATATACCATTTTCTACTGTACAGTGAGATTCCACTAGAACGTTGGACACAAACACAAGATCAAGAATGGAGTGTTGGCAATCTGTAACCCTTGTCGGAAGGGAGTTGCCTCAGGACAGAAGCCGCCGATATTTCGAACAGAGACTGTTCTTCTACTGGGCACCGTCCTCATCATTGGCATGGTATTTAAAGGGTTAGGTGTGACGTGTTTAAAGGTTCATGCGAATTGTGGGTCAACAGCCCGGAGGGAAGAAAGGTTCCGTACGGGCTTTTACGGCCGGAGTGAATGACTGCTTTGTTAGAGTGCGGAGGGGATTATGTGAACGTAGTGATCTAGGCTACGGACCGGTTACAGAAAAATGGAAGGTTCACGAACACGTGGACGAGTCCTGTCGTCCACAAGTATTGCACGCTTTCTTGATCGGACAGGCTTTTTATATTTCCCTCTTATTTTTTATCGAAAATGTCATCACACCCGCACTCCCTTGTGTGTATAAGCAAGTTACCTTGTTTACTGCTTGTGAGATGCAAGCGCGTGCTCAGACATCTCCCCGTTTGCCCTACATGGCTGTTCCCATAATTCAATGGAATCTCGTAAACCACTTCTTGTGTACATGGTATACATTCGCTTCCAGGTGCTTAACTGTACAACCTCTGTTGATAACTTGAAGTGGAGAGAACAGTTTTTTTTATTGCACCCACACACTGCCCGAACGTGATGGTTACGTGCCATCTTGTTCTATTTACGTGATAGTCCATGGATATATGGAATTACAGCAACATCTTTGTCTCGCCCAGTTCCTTGAAGAACCCTACAAAACACATATATATATCATTCCCAAGGCGTATATGAACCTTTCTATCTTCCCACGGAAACTTTTGTCTACCTCATGGCTGCACGACCTGGATAGAGCTGCTTTGATACCTCCTAGGACCACGCCTCTTTTTACTGCTTTCGAAACGTTTGAGTCAAAGGGCAAAACAGGTTTAGTTGACTTTTGTTGGCGCCAACAAAGATGGTCTTCTCTAACCATAAGCACTAAGTCAAGAAATTGTATGTCTCTTTCATGCAAATATTCAGTTGTGAATCCCAACTCCGGAGCCGTGTCTTTCAATGCAGAGATTGCCACTTCTCCCTTCACGTTATTGCAACCGTCAGCTATCATCAAATGGTCATCCACGTACTGGAAAATTCTAAATCTATCTCTTTTCTTATCAGTTGAAGAAAAATATGTTTATAAGACCCAAACGTTGTAACACCAGCATTGGACAGCTTTTTGGGCCTTATTGGGCCTTCATCAGCAATGCCTAGGTGGGCGACGTTTGAGTGACCTTCCGTGACCTTCCGACGCCACTCGCCGAAACAGCTGTCCAAATCTGGTGTGGTGACGTTTGGGACTTATAAACATACTTTTCTTATCAGGTTTTCCATAATAGACCTGCCTACAGCAGCTTAGGTGTAGCAACTTAGAGCCAGCGCAACCTTTGGTACTATATAAACCCCTCATGTTTTGATGAAGATTTGTTTTTCATGTTGTACGTACGTTGACGTTAGATATTACCTGAGAAGCCACATAAATTGATCAACTACCATGCGCACAGGATTTTGAAGCCTTACACTTCCAAACTTATCGATACAGTTTGTAACCTCCTCACACATCTTTTCAAACGGGAAGCTGTAGTATAAACCCGCTAGTTCGAGTGAAAATACACACCTTTTCCTATCTTCCAGTGTTTTCAACGACCTGCACACCTCATTCGAATTTTTCACCATAGAGGAATCATTTATTGTCAAAAGAGGTAACTACTTTTGTGGAAATGTGAAAAGGGCGCAATGCCCATTTCTCGGATACAATTGCTCTAAAAGGCAAACACTTGCTGTGTGTTTTTGTACTCTCTCATTATCGAAAGGTATCCAGAACGCAGAAGACTCCCGTACTGTCTGGCAGTAGTCTGAGGTATTTTCCTTTCCGTTCGCTAGCTGCTGCACTGTCACTCAACGCTTATTCTTCTGTGTTGCCTTCCTTCTTTCGTTGAAGCAACTCAACTGCGGATGAAATGAATCGATCTTTTTCTTCCTCCGGTAGTGTGCTCACAATTTCGTGGGCCACTTCTAGGCTGCGAACTTTATCTGTCTCCAGTCGAGTAGCATATTTCCGTCCTTTTCCAAAAATCTTCCTAGTTTTGTCACTTATGTGTACTGCACCTACACGTTCCAACTTCTCCGCGTGCAACTTCACCACGAGTGGCTTTTTCCTTCATTTCTGTGCTTCTGCTCTCCTGCATAGCTCTCCTCCATAACGTTTCTGTCAAGTCGTTAGACAATGTAATTAGGTGCTTGTAGGCATGGCTGCTGTTAAATTGCTTAATTACTGCTGTTGAATGGCTCTATAGTGAAAAGTCCCGATGAGGTGTGCAGGGCGTTGAAAACACTGGAACATAGGAAAAGGAATGTATCTGCACTCGATATAACGGATTATAGTATGGCTTACCGTTCGATAAAATGTGTGAGGACGCTCCAAATTGTATCGAGGTCTGTGCAAGTGCAAGGTTGCAGAATGCTGTGGGCATGGGCGTTGATCAATTTATGTGGCTTCTCAGAAAATATTTAACGTCAACGTACATAGAACATGGAAAACATATCATGATCAAAAAGCAAGTGCTGTGTATAGGATCATAGGTGGCGCCAGCTCTAAGTATTCCGTACCTAGCTGCTGTAGGCAGGTCTATTAAGGAAAACCTGAAAAGTAAAGAGAGAATGAGTAATAATTTTCCGGTGCATTGAGGACTATTTGGTGATAGCTGATGGGCGTAATGACATGAACAGGGAAGTGATAATCTTTGTACTCAAAGGCACAGCTCCGGAGCTGGAATTCAAAACTGAATATTTACATGAAAGAAACATACAATTTCTTGACTTACTGCTTATCTTCATAGAAAACCATCTTTGTTGGCGTTAACAACAAAAGTCACCTAAACCTGTTTTGCCCTTTGACTCAAATGTATCGAAAAGAGTAAAAAGAGGCGTGGTGCTAGGAGCTATCAAAGCAGTTCTATCCAGGTCGTGCTGCCATCAGGTAGACGGAAATTTGTTTGTGGGCAGATAGAAAGGTTGAAACACGCCGGGTGCGCCTTGTGGATGATATACAGGGTGCCCACCGTAACTATAGAGGCAACTTTCAAAAACAGTAAAATTAACATTTTCCCAGTTTAACCTATGGCGATGTACTCTACTCCTAAATACCCACCTTAAGAGGGCACAGGCAAGCTTCTGTGTCGATGCATTAATAAACTTTCGTTAATTAACTTTTTTAATTATGAACGAAAGAAGATTGACCCAAAGAGAACGTCGAATCCCATGGGGTCACTGGTGCCATTACCGTTTGCGGAAGAAAAATCGAGAGAGGTATAGCGCGAGGAAAAGCTGGGAAATAAAGCAATCTGGTGGTCGTTTTTCGACGCTCATGTAGAAGTGCACCTGTTTTCCTTTGATCTGTATGCGGGGGAGGGAAAAAAGTGTGGCAGAGGGGACAGATCGGTCGGACGGTTTTTTCTTCCCAATCGAGCGGCACTTCGACGCCCACGGTGTCGCTTCCCAAACTGCTGAGCTCGGACAGGTCTTCAGCGCTCTTCCCATGAATACCGCTGCCGAAATCTGTGACATTTTTCTCCATCCACCGGCAGAAGTACCGTATGATACCCTGAAACGGGAATTAGTCGCCCGCATTACCCTCCTTGTTCATCGACGTCATCAAGAGCTCATTAGCGCTGAAGTGTTGGGCGACCAGAAACTGTCCAATCACCCCGCCGTATGCGCCATCTCATGGGTGACACCCCTCTCGACTCCATTGTCCTGCAAGAACTCTTTCTTCACCGCTTGGCATTCGACATTCGGATGCTACTCACCGCGGCCGGTGAGATGGCGTTGGACGACATTGCGCGCCTGGTTGACAGTATCCTCGACATGCTGAAGAGCAGTTAAATATCATTCTTCCCCATATGCTTATTGGTATAGTGTTTTCTCTAATTTTTTTAAGAACCGAGGAATATCGAGGACATACCTGCCAACACTCACTGGTCTCGTTCAGTCTACCGATAGTACGGACGTGCGCGCCGATCTCCTGAAAAAGGGACGACATGCGAAACGCAGCGCCCTCTTGTAGCGCGCATAGAAACCTCCGGAATTCCTCCATGTCTGAAGCTCCTAGCTGACAAGAGTCATACATACGACGTACGTCCAGCTGTTCTCTCGCATGTCTTGCCTCACACATTTGCTGTTTCAATATGTTATTCACATGATTAGAGGAGGGGTGCATGCCGCGAAACACCTCTCGTCAAGATGCTGCATTAATCCACCGAATGCGACTCGTTGTAGCTTTTACAGGTCAGTTGTGTTACCGCTTGAGACAAGTCGACTCTCCCAGCTGCAGCCACTGTGGTGCTCTAGAGGATCTGGAGCACATTCTTCTTCATTGCCCACACTACCAACCTTCCCGAACCGCACTCTCCGAGTCTCTTAGTCAGCTGGACTCTCGCCCCTTCTCCCTATCAAAATTGCTTGGTCCCTGGCCCAATTCAACCCAGCAACGATCACCGCTCAAAGCTCTTTTGACATTTCCGGACACCATCGGACTTGGATTGTTATTGTGAAGGGGCTCAATATTTTATTCCCCACATTCCCGCCAGCAATGTGGTAGACTATCGCCAGTGGCGATGAACCTCCCCACCCATCATCTCAAAATAAAGTTGTCGTTGTTGTTAGAGGAGGGGTTCAAAAGGAAACGCAAGTGAAGTAAGAGTGCTTCTGAATTCCTTGTTGCATTGAAGGCATTGGAAGGCGCTTATTTCGATTTTGTTACGTTAACGTCATGCATAGCTGCTCTTTTATGCCATCCTACGACACATTTACATGGTTTAGCACAGTTCACTTAAGAACAATTTAATGCGCTGTATACGGCATAAATATTTGGCACAAAACAAAAGCTTAGTACGATTGTGGTAAGTATCGAAGTCGATTATCCTAAAACTACTTACGGTTTTGGACACTATCGATAACATATCGATAGTTTTGCATCACTGCTAGTTTTCTTTCTGGGTTATTCGTGAACGTGAAGACATAGAGGCCCCCGCTCCCATTTGGCACGTTCGGGACAAAATCTGTCTGTTTGAAGTGCCGTAGACGTACCTTTGATGCGACAGCATTGAACATATCATTTCTGTTGATTGCTAGCAGCTATTTCTGTCTCAGAAAAGCTGTTGAAGGAGACTGTAAGGCGAGCATAAAGTGCCGTCGCGCTAAATGATTGAAACGGGTGTACGATAAAATGTCCTCTTATAAAGCATCCCCAGAAATGTCACCACACTCTAAATATTTTCACACCTTTAAAGGTGTAAAATTGGTGTATTCTCATGTACTACACCTATTTTACACCCTAGAACCTTGGCTTCAAAATTTTCGAGGGTGTAACTATGGTGAATTACACCCTTTTATGAGACATTGTCAGGAGGGTGTGATGAGGGTGCAACAGAGGGTGTATTTGGAGGTGGGACAGGCTCCATTTCACAGGCTAAATGTATTCCTGTTCCTGTTCAGTGTTGGAGTCCTTGTGGTACTCAGAACATAAGCTTGTGATACAAGTTGTGATATAAAGACCAAATGCACCGTTACTCAACATTTGGTACACTGTCATCTAACCCCTCAAGGTTAGATGACTGGAAAATATAAAATTACTACTATGTGATAAAGCTGTATTAAGTGATAAGTTTGAATACCTTCATGCCTACGTAATGTAGGATATGTATGCTGCATGGCATAATGGCAACCTAATAAAAGCATAACTATTCAGTTCTTGTGATTGTGTCTGATATGTATGATGCCCGCATATACCCACATCAATCACCTATAACATGTGTGTGCTGTGCAACATGTGTCTGCAATGTCCTATTTTTGCTTCACACAGGGTACAGCTGAGTAGTGTACTTGAAAAGTATTACAAGTTCAGTGTGAGAAAAGTATATTCTTGACTTTTTAAAGAATATTTTGCATGGCTATGATCGAAAAGTGATGCCAAGATAGCCACAATGCCACTCCAAACTACCAAGCATGTGCCTTCTGTAAAAACTAGAAACACTATATTTTCGCAGTGAAGCTGTAATAATTTCCAGCTGCCTCTTCTATGGTCTGCAGGTTACATTACACCCTTCCATACAATTACACCCTTGATTTCTTGATGGTGTTCCGTTACACCTTAAAAGGTGTGCGCCATGCACATGTTCTTTTACACCCTTTAAGGTGTAAAATTATTTAGAGTGCACAGCGCTCTGCGAAATGAAGTTAAAATATGAGTTCTTGTTACACAGCCATAGCTAACTTCCGTGACGATAGATTCTTGTTTTCATGCTGCCTCGTGGAGATTGTGTAACCTGGACCGACTTCTCTCAAGGGAATTTAATCGGTTTGTTCGGCGGCACACTACCCCGTGGAGACTGTACCTGCTGGGCCGTTTTCACACAGAGGGATTCAGTTGCGTCTTTGCGCGCCAGCATGTCGCGCTGTGGAGATATTTCGTCCTAGGCCAACTTGTCGGGCAACGGAGCAACATTCCACCCAACTGGGAGCTAGGAAAAGGTACGGGAGGGAATTAAATACCCTTTAGGGAAGTCCGCCCAGTATACACAATCTTCAACGCGCAGCAATGCAGGATATGCAGCATGATGAGGTAGCAGTTAGTCCCCTTGAGGGACCGAAAAGCAGAATTCGAGGTAACTTGTTACAAGTAACTCGTTGCTGTAACTAAGTTCCTTTTTTTGGTAACTTGTAACTTAACTCGGTACTTTTGCTCCGTGGTAACTTTCAGAGGAACTCGTTCCTTTTTCAGGGAAGTTTTCAAAAGTAACTTCAGTTCCAAGTTACTTTTAACTCTCTTTTCATTCACGTCCACATATTTTCTTGCTTTCTCTCCGGTTCCTTCACGGTATTTTTTTACCATAAAACGTGATATTCAATGAATGACAGTATTTTATTCAGGAAGTAAGAACCGCTGCCATTGAAATGAAGCTGAACCATTGTGCGCTCACAGGGAGTAAGATGCAAAGCGTTCGAATGGACCTCTACCAGAGAAACGTCATCATGACATTGGTAGACAGACTGAAACCGAAACACATCGCAAAGAGAGGGCCGGGGTCCACGAATGGGCACTTGTTCGCTGCCTCCCATTCAAGATAAGTAGTACCGAGGGTGGCGTCTCTTTAAGGGACTAGAGTCACTAAGTAAGCTTCGCTTCAGAGTATCGACACTGAGGTCAAAGGGAGAGCAGGAGCGCCATCTTGTTTCTGCACCACACCGGTACCATCCCCAGTTGAGGATCAAACACGACTAACATAATGCTCGCTGTGGCAGAAAGAAACGTGTACCATTGTCTTGCGATACTCCGTGTATTGTCCACCAGAGCGTCCCGAAGATGTTAAGGTGAACTCAAGGCCGTCAACTGCAGCTCGTAAACGAAAGGAATGTTTCACCGGTGCACGATAGATGACATCGTGCGCAGTGCGCGTGCGCGTGGGAAGCGTGGCGCGGAAACAAGATGGCGCATGCTCGCTCTTGGAACTCAGTGTCGATACTCTGAAGCGTAGCTTATTTAGTGACTCTATCAGGGACTATATCGCAATCACCTCAAGACCGTGGCTTTCGGGCGCGACCTTGTTCACATCCAGCTTCCAGCGTTGTTCAACTCTACCAAATCTGTGGCTCTGTCGAACACTGTGACGTCATATGTTTACACACAGAAAGGGGTACATTGCTGGATATAAACGAAGACGATCTATGCGTGTTGCATTCCTCCGCAGGTAACTCAAGGTTTAACTCAGCCGCTCACGCGAGCTGCACCTGTGTAGTGCTACTTCGTGTCCGAAGTAACTTGGAAACAACTTGTTGTTTCAACAACACCTCATTGTTAACTTAGTTACATTTTACACGTGGTAACTTAACTCGTAACGAGTTCTTTTCGACCGGAAACTTCTCAAACTCTCAAACTGTGATTAAATCCCATTGAGAGAAGTTTCCCAAGACGCAGAATCTCCACGGGGCAACATGAAAACTAATATATATATATATATATATATATAGCTACCCAGAGCTGACGAGCCGCAAACACGGCGAAACACGTGCCCCTGGTGCTGTCGCATCGTTCCATGAGTATCTGTTTTTCTGCGTGCAGCCATAGAAGCCATCTTAATCTGTAATTTTGAATTTCAGACACGTCTAGTGTCATTTACTTGTTTCTGTAATGGCTTTTTTTTCTACATTATATATATATATATATATATATATATATATATATTGTCACAGAAGCTAGCAAAAACGGTGTAGCAGGAACTTTCATGTCGTAGTGAGGGACGGCAGTCTGGGACGTTTTCAGGGGACATTTTGTCAGGGTCCCTATTGTAAGACCGTCTCGGAGGCACATTTAAGGAGGGCATCTGTCAGGTCAACAGTCACATGAAACGTGAGTGCATCCAAACGTGACAATTACGTGAGAGATACCCAGATTACGAAAACGCACGAACATTCACCAAGCAGCAAAAGACCACATTTTACGCGATTGCGTAGCGGCAAGTACCACAGCGGGATTCATAGCGGAGACTGCAATCCTATTAAGCCTTTGTTTTGTACCAAATTTTCCTGCTGTATTAAGTGCACTCACCATAAAAATGAACACGAAGTGTATGTGACCACTATTTCCCTAAACGATACGCTGCAAGTAATCGACATGTGCCAATTAGAAGGCAAAATCAGCACGGCGAGAAAACTAAACAGCGGAGGGTGGGGGCGGGTAAACATGCACGGGTACACGATCTTTTAACGTGTCTGTGCATGTTTTTAGCCCATTTAGCCCTGTCTCCTCGCTGCATTTTAATATAAAGTATTACCAATTTCCACGCATGAAAATTCAGCGCAGTTTAGCCGAATGCGTGAGGTTGAGAGATGATGGGATAATGACTGTAAGATACATAGCGCGGAGTGTCTCAAGGAGCACCAAAACAACAGATACACGCAACAGATGACAATTATTGCCTCTGTTTAGTGCAGGAACAAGATGTAATCGGACATAACGCAGCTCTTTATGGCTGGACTGCCTAAATGCACACTGATGTAAGCGAGATCCCGCGAACACGCGAATAGGCTGAACACCAGGACGCATGGCGCTACACTGTGAGACAGAGCCCTCTGTTGACGGGCTTCCCGTTTAAAAATAGGTGAAAGCGAATCCTTAGTTCACACCTTGAAGGAGTACCCAGAGGGCCATCCAAAGACAAAAAAGGAAGAATTCAGATTAAGACGTCTGATGAAAGTGGTTGTAAATTTACCAAATTCTGCGAAAGGTTTTGACGTGTGCAATCTCTTTCCCAAAGAGAAAGAGAGAGAGAGAAAAGGAGTCACATAACCCCATTCACCCTTAACTGGCCACTCCAGGTACAACGAGGAGGATAGGTTTTGATGCCACGCCACCGATGACGTTATAAGGAGAACTCGCTCTGCTTCGCCGGTCAGTGGGAGTCAGCGCTTTGTGCCTTTTTTGCACCTTTTGCACCTTTTTGCGCCTAAACCAATTTTTGACAGTTCTCCCGGAGAATTAGGGATAGAAGGTGCTGTGCCGAATCATTTCAGAGCCCCGAACAGCCGAGTAGCAGACGACAGAGCAGTAGCAGACAACATTTCTGTTGACCAATCAGCGAGCGTTCTCCCTATAGCGTCAGCGCGAGGTTCCAAGCGGATCACAGGCTGGTAGGTCCAGTTCTCACTTGGCGAAGCCCGACGCGGCGTCGTGAGCGAGCGGTGGAAGTAGAGGCGCATATCCGCCGCCCCGTCAGCGCGCGCGATTTTCATGTTCCCACCACAGTGGCATTCCGTCGTCCAAAGCAGACGAAAAATCAGGGGGCGTGGCCTTTCTGTGTCATCTAATTGGTCGCCAGCTGTCGTTCTCGGCAGCTCTCGCAGACGTCGTGAAAGAAATTCGGCATGACAGTTTTTCTTGTTTTTTTTTTTGGGGGGGGGGGGGGGGCTCGACGTCTCTCCTCTCCCGACTCCGGAAGTATGTGTCTATTTTCGCCGCCCGCTCACGACGCCGCGTCGGGCGTCGCCAAGTGAGAACTGGCCCTTACTGCTCTCCACCGCCGTTGCACCCGGTCGCTCTTTACGGCGTACCTTGAATTCAATTTATGCGTTAGTTATGGCTCTGTGGTAGTAAATTACTTCGCGTAGTGCGTCTTACTTGCCTATTGATTTTTTTTTTTTATTGAAAGAAAACAGGGAAACAGAGGAAATGCCTTTTGCACTGCTTTAAGGACAGCCAAAGAAGGAGAGCCGCCAGCTGCATGGAATCCCTGCTAGGTAGCCCTGTAGCCTGTACCCTTTCCGAACGTCGTTCTATCCTTCTGTGGGCTTTTGTAACGCAACATGTCCTCTTCTCGATTCGAATTCCTCCAATTATGCGCGTCGCATGCGTACGAAGACCAGGTCATATCCATCCTTACAAAACAGGAGTTCCATTGCCGTATAGGCAGAGAAAAAAAAAAGACATAATTCGGGAGTTGTTCTATAGGGGCATTACGTGGCGGGAAAGCATTTCATATTCGTTGCCCTTTCCCTAATGCATAACGAAAGGTGCTATTTGAGCGGCTTTGGATCCCTCCCGTCCTTTGTGGCTTGCAATGTCTGATGACGACTCGTGTAGATCTGGGGCGCAGGTGGGAACAAGCCACAGGAGGGTGAGGGGGTACGCAGAAAATACGCTGGAGACCTGTCATGTGATACCTCTCGTTGGTGGCAGCCAAGAGCTTGCTGAAGACCGGGGGGCGGTGTGTTCGAATCCCACCAAAAGCTATGATGTATGAGGTTTTCCGTGTGTTTGCCGACTCCTTCCCGACGAATGTTGGCACAGTTCCCTCTGAAATCGGCCGAGAATGAATACTAACCTCCCCTTCCCACTCTGCTTAATCTCTCTCTCTCTCCGTCTCTTCACATCTGTCCTCTGCTCATAACCACAGTTGTTTTGGCTGCACTAACACGAGATGAAAATGACCAAAAATGAATATGGCACCTCCTTTTCAGGAAATGTTAGGTTCAGAGGCACGTCCGGTCGTCGTGCGTCCCCACAAAGACGTCAATAGCTTTGAACTCCGGAATGGCAACTTGACACATCTTCTCACCAACAGCGATGTTGCAGACCTTCCTGTGGTGGTATTGTCAGTCGCAGGAGGATTCAGGCTTGGAAAGTCCTTCCTTCTCGGCTTCTGTATCAGGTACCTACATGTTGATATGGTTAGATGGCGTTATCAATAGTGCAGAAGGAGACGGGTGAGCGGCAGGACCTTTGCATGAAGGCTGATGTCACTTTCAGGAACATGGCTGGTATAGAGGGCCTCTGACTCATTCAGATAACCTTTTATGCCGCTTAATCTGGTTTGACGACATGTAAGCGAAAGTGGCATCCAACTGAAGTCGACAAAGCCGTTGCCCAGCCAAGCTAGATTCACTAAATAAGCCGCGCTTCAGAGTATCTACACAGTGATCCAAATGTGAGCATACGCCATCTTGTCTCCGTGCCCTTTATCGTGCGCGGATGAAATATTCCAAGCAAGCAGTCGTCAAGGTTGATGGTCTCGAAGCTTATTTAGTGACTGTAAGCCTACGATGCCAAAAGGATGGGCCGCCCCAGCCGCCTCCATAGCGAATCGAGCAGGTTGCAGTGCCTTGCGATCTCAATAGTAAATAATGCGGTTCAGTATCACGCCAGGTAACCCACACACACAGGGGCACGCATAGAGAGAAAGCTGAAAAAAGAGGAAATGCGCGACTGTTTCAGCAAAAAATATACGATCTAATGTATGAAGAGTTGTGTATCGATTGTACGATCGGCACAATGAGTTGGCTGAAGCCATATTCATTCTATTCACATACTGTGAAGTAACATTTGGTTGTCAATCCCTGAACAAGTGACTGTTTCGGATAGTACCGAGAATAGCATATAATAAAAAAAATGTTTATATGTAAATTAGTTACTGTGTTTTTCGAGACTATGCAACAATTCCATCACTCTCGCAAGCTATATGGCGGCTTTAGCCGGTTTCATTCCCGCCCGTTTCATTTTTTTTCCCTTAAAGAGTGATTGATACTGTGGGAGACAAACCGTTTATCTATGTAACATAAGTGGTTAGTCTGTGTTACTTGTCACTCATAATACTATGCGACAGCACTGTTATGCATATTATCTAAACATAGGAGCAGTACAAACTTTAAATATGCGAATACGTGCATCTGTTCTTAAATTTGCTTCCGTTTTTCTTCCACAGAAGGAGAGAAATTGCTTGCTAGGAATCGACACGTTTCCCCTGCCTAATGTTTGGGCGAGCTCTAAATGTCGGAAAGTGCATACTTCGAGAGGATGGCGACCTTTTTCGGAGATATCGTCTGTCAAAGCTTACTGACCCACATTCTTGTACCGTGGCTCGGATGACCTACCTCAGCTTACGTTTGTTACACCACCCCGTGCTTATTAGTTTTCTTTCACGGGACAGGTACCTGGAACACCTAGGGATGTCGTCAGACCCATCAGATTGGATGGACGAGGAGAATATACCGTTGACGGGCTTCTCTTGGAGGTACGGCAGCGAAAGAGAGACCACTGGCATTCAGCTGTGGGGAAAAGTGTTCAAGGTGAAGACGCCACAATACGGGATCGTGGCAGTCGTTCTGATGGACACGGAGGGCTCATTCGACAACAGGTCCACGATGGAAGGAAATGTCACAGTTTTCTCAATGAGCATGCTACTGAGCTCCGTCCAAGTGTACAACCTCACCAAACACATAACTCAATCCGATTTGGAGCACCTCAAGGTGGGTATAGCACTCAAGGATGTTGTTATTTAGGACATGTCTAATGGCCAGAATTGGACATAATCGTGAAATGTCGCGGTCAAAAGCGAGCGGCCGGACTATTAGGCCCGCAAGAAAGTTGTCTCAAGCACCTACGAAAGGTGAGAGAGATCACGACTGAGGCACTAATAACGGCATTATAGGGGCTGTAAGATGTCAGTTTTGTCATCTGTAGCCCTAGAAAACAGGAAGACCAAGAAGAAAGAACGAAAGGAAGTGAACAATGCAATTTTACCCGCATGAACAATAGTGTAAGTGGGTATGTGACTCCTTTTTTTTTCTTATCGTTTTGCTTAACGAAGTCCTAAACTTATTGATCCTACTATGGTCGATCAGAAGGCCTCTAGCCACGTAGCTACTGCCACTGGTTCCATGTCCCTTCTAAGAAGGATTTGTCGCGAGCAGCAGACTGGTGATACGCATACGGGGTGGGCCAGTGAACAAAATATTCTAAATTGAACGTCGAAATTGCAGGGAATATTTAGAAAATTATTGATGGCAACGTTGAATGCGAACGAAGAAAACGTTGATGGCAACAAAGAATGCGAAATCAGCATACACACTATTCACTTTATTGTAACGCTACAATCTCGGTGTCCAAATAAGTATCGACCTTCAAAATTTCGTTTTCAGCATTACCACGGGGTTCGCAATAGTAGCAAATAACGCGGATCAAGTCTGCTCACACTGAACGTGGTGTCGCTTTCGCACCTATGGCCCTGGCCCTGGTGTCCCAATGGCCCTGACAACACACGTGGATGGCGGCTTCCTAAGATTTCAGAGATGTAGGGATTGTACCGGAATTGTCGCCACCTTCATACGTCCAACGCCCCTCACCAGGACTTTATGGTCTCTATATAATATTTGCTAAACTATTCTATGCAATATTTCCTATTTCTTGCTTCGCGCTCTTACTCTTCGTAAGCAGAAGTGACTGTAACAGTTGAACAGTATGCAGTTGGAAATGCAAGGTTGTGCAGTATGCATACCATCATAGATCATAGATCATAGTCACTACAGTCAATATAACCACTTGTGTATTCTCGTTTTCTTTTCTATCTTTTTTTTTTCTTGCGGCCATTTTCGTGCTCAACGTTCGAGCAGCCGCAGCTCCTCATGAATTGCATCCCTGCTGGAAATGGTACCACAGAAAGTGCCTCTAAAATGTCATATAATTTAACTGTGTATCATGCAGACAAATTCCAATGAAATGAAGCTGAATTGCACTCCCCAACAGACTATTTGCGGATGAACATTACACAGGGTGTTTACATGGAGTCTGTTCTCTTTTAAACTAAAAAAAGAGCAATGAGAGCAAGACAGATGCGGCCTTTACAGTTGAGTTATACGGCCAGGCGGAGACCCTCTGGAGGAGAGTGTGCAAAGTATGCAAGTACAAGACGACTAATTACCTAAAATTCATGAATAAACTTTTTAATTTGGAGATTTCGGGGAAAAGCGAGATATATCAGAATCAGACGTTCTCGTTGAAAACCATTCCACATCAAACAAATCTCGAAATACGCACGTGCGTTAATATAACCATCCCTGGATTTTGATATGCAGCTTTGATATATGGAAACCGCAGCGCTTTAGGGATGAGGAACGCTGGGAGCACAGCGCGCAATCCTCCTCACTGAGCCACGTGATTTGGGGCGATGAAGATCATTCGAGTAGACATGCTCTAATGGTCTCCATCGACCTAAAGTCACGCGGCTCTTTGACGACGTTTGAGCGCTGTGCTCCCAGCGTTCCTGATCGCTAAAGCGCTGCTGTGCCAATCTGCTGGCCAGATAAACTGCTGTCAGGCCAGATTAGCCTCTATCGGCGTAGATGTCGCGTTCTTGAGGGGCGCTTTTTCAGTATCGGCTCATTTGCATACCCAAGCTCAGCAATGGGTATTTCACGCCCCGCGCTCTTTATTGGAATTATAAAAGATAGATTGACTTTCAACGAGGATTCTCTCCCGTGTCCTCTTTCGTCGAAAATTTCGTAATTAAAATGTTAACTGAATTTTAGGTTGATGATGATTATCATGATTAGTATTTTAATGGCGCAGCAGCAACGGAGGCTATAGGGCTGCTCGTCTCGTAGCTTTTTAATAAAAATTCCCCAAATGATAACCGCACATGATACGGGAGGTTTTAATTGAGTCAATGGAAGCTTAGTTTAATCCAACGTGTCAAACACTTTCGGTGATACATTGTACAACCATATTCTGCGGCGTTAAAATCACCTGTGTACTTAGTGTACCTCAATGCCGGTATGCATTATTAGATGTGAGTTATCTAACACATCATGGCCATGTTTTACGTCGTGCCACTAATGAAAACAAGCAGCACAGCAGGTTTGCCCTTACTGGAGCAATATTGGCAATGTTGGGTCCATATTGCATTCATTATTGGCCTAGTCGGCCACGGCTATTGCAAAACTGGCTTGCAAAACCGGTTCCAAATACTGGTCCAATATGGATCCAGTGTGCAACTGCCATGCTGGTAAAATGTTGCCGTTTTCAACATGTTTTCACGTTTCACGTTTTCAACAGGGACGGGGACAACGTCATTCAGGATGATGAATGGTTAGGAGCGTGCTATAAAGGGGAGTTCGTTTATAAGAATGGATTTAGAATGACTGCTCCGTGGCTAACTGAGTATAGTCATGTGTGGCTGACGCAATCGCGTTCTACTCGATTCGATTTCTAAGCAGCTGGATATACGCGTATGTTAATTGGGTCATCTTGGTGGGGGACCCACCGGCATGTGAATGAAGCCTGAGTGGTAATCGAAACCTTTTAAGCGGCATCATCGTGTGACGCGAGATTCTCCATGGTCGTCTCATCGACACATTTCTCCCACCGCGTGTGCGAATCTTGGTTTAAAGGCTCTTCAGATGTCAAATGTAGAAGGAGTAGAATGATTTCTAGATGTGATCTTTTTATGATTGTCTCGGACCACATTGAGCTTATTCCACCTCGAACGCCCGAGTGGTGTTGCTTGACCGAGGTCGACTTCCCAGAAAATGATATATGATATTGGGACATGCCGAATACATACCCCAGAAACTTTGATATTATTTTTTTTTCCTTTCACAACGAAGTGTAGAATGGCCGTAGGGTGGGATCGAATGTCGGCTGCGAGCCAAAACCCAAGGCGCGCTTGTCCAGAATATGCGGCTATAACTAAATCAAAAATGATCGAAACAGTCGTTTTGATGAAGAACAGTTTCATCCCTGACAGCTTCTGTACTTCAAACGGCCAGCGAAATAAAACAAACTGGAGAAATAAAGTCATCGCACGCTGTGCCAATTTCGGAATTTTTTTACTTAGGAGCGGTTGGCTAAAATCAGCCGATTATTTTTTTATCCGAGAGTAGAATACGAATGCATTGCTCGGAAACTACTCTACGTCATATGCAAATATTTTCTAAAAAAATGCGAATTTGGCCCTTTGAGGAAATATCGGCATATTCGGCGTGCAAAAGAGGGCATTGGTGGACAAGTTGCGGGGGCAAATTTACCGCCGACGTACGAATCCCGGTGCCGGCTGTGCTGTCTGGGGTTTTTCCTGGGTTTTCCTCAAACGCTCTCAGACATATGTCGGCACAGTTCCCTTAGAAGTCGGCCGAGGACGCACATTCCCCCAGGGCGTCAGCCGTGACGTTGCCCACATACGTAAGGCCGACAACGGCAAGCAACGGCATACGGCAAATATCCTCTCGTCTTGGCTCCGAGGAACCGTGTTAATCCACGTTCTCTCCATAACAAGAAAGCAAATGACACGAAGATGGTTTCCGTGAATTTATCTCGAGGGGTGCATCGCTGGGTCTCGCTCCTGGCGACCGTTTTTGCCCAGCGTTCCACAAACGGTGCCTCAGGTTTAAAACAGGGGCATTGGCCGTGCAACCTGTACAGGAAATGAGCCGCTGACGCTGCTGAATATTTCACTCCAGCCACGGGGCAAAATGAGATTGTGAACGCCGATGGCACAACGGGATAAAAAAAAATAAAATGTTTCGATTTTTTTTTTTCTAATTTTTCGCCTACCCTTTTTTATAGTGCAAAGTGAGAAGCTTTTATTTTAGAATACGGGGAAGCCGCCGTGAAGGGGGTTCCCGTTGGCTTGAAGGCTTGAATGTCTCAAAGCGTGGTGCTCTCGCAGTCAACAAGCTATCCTCTCCTCTTTCTTTTTTATGTGTATATAAAACACGACAACCGAAGAAGCACAAAAGTTGTTGTCCGACATCGTACAGGGTGGTACGGGTATTTACATCACCGGCAACGCACGATCACGAGATGGATTGTTTGCATTGATCACTATTAGTTCCCGCGAACACCTTGCAGCGTAGGGAAATGATGTCGTTGGGTTGGTTAATCCACATTTGCATTCCAGCTGTCGCACGAGAGCTTTCTCGCACATGCTTCTACCAGCTGTTTCGTATGCACAAAGCTTTAGGAAACAGGAGCCCTTTGTCGTAATTGTGATGCATCCGCTGGGATAGAGAGCATAGAGTTAGATTTCGCATGCCACCATACACGAATTCAATACCCAGGTACCAGAACGCATTCCTGTCGCAGGTTTCCACACGCGTGGTACAGGATACAGTGCGTGCACTTCCTGTTTAAGGAAGGGATCTCGAAGACGATTTTCATCTTCATGTCCCGGAGTGCTGTGTGGGGGGGGGGGGGGGGGGGAGGTGAATCCAATATTCTACCTTTTAGTTTTCTGGCAGACATATGTTGGTGGTGTTACAATGGTGTTCCTTTTTTGGGAGGTGGTGGTAAAGTCCATGGTGCAACGCTTTGAGCAGCATGATTGTGCTGAAGTAACTTGACACTGAACACCAAAGCGACAGTGCATAATGTAGAAGTGAGTGTTGTTCAAGTTGTCAGTGTTAGCCAACATACATTCCAGACTAGATCGCGGCATTCTTTCGCACTGCCCAAAATCGAGCGATTGGCATGCATGACAAGAAATAAGAAACGACGTGCCAGAACCTTCGGAACCTCACCATGTCCTATCAGCAGAGCGTCCCGCCCCTCCTTGCACTCACACACACAAAGGTTTCTTTAACTGCTTGACACTTACGGAAATAAAACGTTCTCAGTCCCAGCATATGCGACAACCCGCATAACGCGCGATTCCGGGAAGATCGCATCCCGCGACTTTCGATTACAGAGCTTGTAACGTACTCTTTCATTCATACCATCCAAATGTGGCCTTTCAGAAAAACGTTTGCTTCCTTTGGGGTATGTTAGCGTGTTAGCGCAGCATTCATAGTACGCGCGCACAAGAGAAACAAGGGCACGACACCCGAGACGGGCGAGACGGCCGGGGAGAAGAGACAGATGATTCCTTCGGAGGCATTCGACACTACACCTTTGGCAATGTCAGGCGTTTGTTTGACGTATTAAAATTTGTTTTTCTTCCTATTTCCGATTCCATTTTTATCCGACAGCTAGCTTCCACGTATGGCACAAAAACAAGGTAGCACATACTAAAAAAAAAGAAAGAATTGTAGCTGAGCAGGAAATATTAACGCGTTACTGGAGACACCGTTGTATATGCTTATGAAAGAAACATTCGTTTTGAAGGTTTTTTAGTAGGGTATTCGAACACAAATGGCGCATTGTCGTGCAGGCGATTTCGCGGAGCTTCTACCGGAGGGGACGGCAGCGCCGCTGCGCGGGCAGCAGCTGACTCGAGGAATTGGGACTTCGTTTTCCAGCCGGCTTCGGTCTCCTTACTTCTCCTCCGTGATCCTGCTCTTCGTTTTTGGGGCGAGCGTATTTTTTTTTTTTTTAGGCGTGATGTGGACAAGCTTTCGGTTGTCCCACCCTACAGTTGGCAATACAAGTGCCTGTGTCCTTCAGCGAGGCGGGCGTAACCTATTCTTCGTTATTGGGTTGCAGGTGCATTGCGTATTGGGTTGCTTCGATGCAGGTTGCTTTTGTAACTGAATGCAACGTGGATCACTGAGATCTGCAGAAATGAAAAAGCAAAAAGAAGAGAGAACTAATATCAGTAGTGGATATTAAACCAGATATTGCTTTATTATTACACGGGCTCCCCGTTGGCGTTATCACAGAAATATTGGTCCAATATCTGCGCAAAATAGGCTTCTCAATATGGGCAGCCCATATTGGTCCAATATGGGACCTGGTTACACTTCTCATATTCGTCCAACATTGGCTATCTTAGCGGCCCATATGGGTCAAATATTGAATCAATATCGGCGCACTGCTTGGGATGTTTTAATACGCTGATCGCTTGTGATTTGAAAGCTGTCAGAGATGACACTATCATTCCTCATAACCACCTAATTCGACTTTTTTTTTTTTTTTTACTTTTCGACTGCACTTTTACTCGTGTCCCAACATAATTTTTTTTTTCATGGAAATCTATGCTGGTCAAGCAACACCGCTGGGCATTTTGAGCTGGAAGGACTGCTCACTCATTTTACTATATGCCAAAAATATCCAGGCTCCACAGGGTATGGAATGTCGGAATAATAGTCATAATAACTGTACCGGTGAGGAGCAGATTTTGCACATGAGGTGAGATCGTCAACACTGGTGTGGCTGCATGCTAGATGCTACGCAGGGTATGTTTGGTGAAGATTTCGACCCCCGGGGGTTCTTCATCGTGCGCGCATTGGACCTTCGACGCAGGTAGCTAGCTGGGTCCCCACCTCTCCCAAACCCCTACCGTCGCCGGTCGTGTACATATCCGCGATCCTGACTTGCTGTCTCGCAGTCTAATGCATGCTCGCATCGAAGAACGTGACATTCGACGAACACTGCTTATGGAACCATTTCGTATTATACGCTGGAAGCACAGCTAAAGAAAGTGTCGAATTGGCTCCCAATCGTTGGGCTGCTTCTCAAAGAATGTAGGACAGATTTCTCTGTCCCACATTCAAAGACACCGTACATACCATACCACATACAAAGACGCCGTAATGTACGCAGCAGATAGGGGCGCAGCACGGATGCGGGAGGTCCAGTCACATAGAAAGGCAATAATTTTCCATTACGAGAAAGTTTTCCAGGTTGTATACAAACGGTATATAAAATCCTGGGTTGTGCGGGTTAAAGGTAGATACATCATGTGTACTGCTCCCCTCTAGTCTTTATATGGTTCTTCTAAGATATGGACGCGGCAGTGCTTACAAATTCGGTAGCCAAGATGAGTACAAACTCGAAACATACTGTTTAGAGACTGTATACAGGTTAGCCCAACTTCTAAAGTGGCTGTATACAGTAAAATGTATACATACTGTGTGCATCGATTCTATATAAACCATATACAGGGACCCTATATCTGCGGTAGATGAGTAACCCCAAGAACCCACACAACAGAGTAGATATAGCAGCAAGATATCACTCTATTCGCCCCTCACGAGTACGTACCTTTCAAAGCATGTCCATTTATCATCAACGCACCTGAGCGTTGAATTCGTAGGGGCGCAAAATTGGTAATGATCGAACGACCCACAACAACGAAAGAGATCACAAGTATGCCATGGTTTCCGGTCCAAATTGCTTTTCTTTCGCAAAACCACGTAGTAAACACTGTCACTGTCACCACAAGGAGGAGCCTCCACCACATTTTACACGAAGCGTATGTCTCTCTTGCGGACGCCGCTGCGTCATACATGCTCAACCCGCAAGAGATATCGTTCCAGAAAACACGATGCAGGAAACCCATGGAGAGTAGTGTACAGACATATGACGTACCGCTTACACAAAACATACATCTCCCTGTCGTTGTTCTGATCGCCTGCAAATGGAGTAAAACAGACAGTGACATTGCATGGCGCAGTAGGACTTCACAGTTATATTAGTTACAAACTCGAAAGGACAAAAATTCTGAAGGCGAAGAGCGATTTGGCTTCAGATCCGCGTCTTCACTCTGACGTTTCAAACGAGACTGACTGGTCTGCTGGCTTCTATAAGAAACATTTTTATTTGCGGACAGTTGCAATGCCTGACGGGTCTTAAAACGACCACATTAAGTGGGAACAACATACAAACCCTCTCATACGCTGCAGAGTTAGTGGGACGCTCGAAATTATGCCAAGTACACGCTGCGACGAGAAACGTCCGTTTCTGCGTCCAAAACGAACCGAACAAGACCACGGGCGTGCGAAACAGACAGCGCCTGCTGGTGGCATGGTGAACACGCTAGGACCTAATGTGAGCAAACGCAAATAGTGAAAGCATTTCGACACGGGCAATCTCATGTCGAAATGGGCATGAAGCTGAAGTCTCCACTCAATGGCTAGGCGCAGGAGATATGATGACGGTAGAATCTTACGGCAGAATCTCTTGACCTTGTGGCGGTTCTAGGATGTTTCCGGAAATGCTGAACGATTTTGAAATATCTGTAACCGTACGGCTCATGAAAGAATGGTCAATGACATGACACATTAAAAAATGATATACAATTTCTTGCTTAAAATTCATTTCTTCTGTTTTGCATGCGTACATTATGATCAGGTTCAGAACGTCATTAAAATACTGCTGCTGAATGGAGACTGAACACGGATTAGTTACAAAACGGTCAGGGATTTCAGTATAAAACATGCAGCGTGCTTGATACAGAATTGATGAGGGCTCGTTAGAAAGTAGTTAGGGATTCCTGGTTGAAAAATGTATACATAGTGCTTAATAAATCCTGTATCCAGCATTAATCAAGTATCTACTGCTAAACTGGGAGTAAATAGGCTGGTGGGTAGGTCCTGGTTAAGACGTGTGTACGAAGTCGAAAATCATTTTCATAAGGGTGAGCCAGAGAACGACCCTTCCTTGGGGCCAACGAGCACTTCGGGTGAATGATACAAATGTCTTGTGGAGTCACGTGATAAAAAGAAAGGGAAGAAATGAGAAGAGACGAGGAAAAGTTATACCTGTTCTCAATCAGCAGTCTGTAATTGATGTTTCTTATTCTGACAGCTATTTGCGGAGTATGCTAACATGGCTAGAGCTGCTGGCGGTCAGGGCAAGGAAGTGTTCCAGAAGCTGCTGTTTCTCATTCGCGACTGGCAATATCCCGGAGAGAAGCCGTTTGGACTGGAAGGAGGACAAGCGCTGCTTCACCCTTTCCTTCAAAGAAACCCCACACTGCCACGTGAAGTATCCGAACTACGTGAAAACATCCGAAATAGCTTCAGCGAACTGAAATGTTTCCTCATGCCCAGACCTGGTGACGTGGTAGAGAACTCGAGTTTCGACGGAAGACTTCGTGGTAAGGTTCCTGGAAATTCAACTTTCGTAGATCCCCGTCAGTGGATTATGTAGGAGGTCGTAGGATGAAAACATCGGTCGTGGTTCACGTATCCATGTAGCTCTCACACAAAAGGAAACGCACACTAAATTTCAAGTCACAGACTCTGACACACAGTGCTGGGAGCAATGTTTACCGCCCATGTGGGTGTGAACAAGTCAACTCAGTGCCGTGTTTGCTTGCTGAGACCCGTGCAGATTGCGAGATCTGGGCAACCTGTCGTAATGAAGGTCATTGATCATGTCGACAGCGATTCACATGCAACGTGGAATTTCGCTGTGATACGTGTAGAACAACGTTGATTTCAAGATGCTGTTTCATGCGCTATTTTCTGTGCTGGTTTATGTTTTACGAGCTTCAAGATCGGTCTGGTGGTGACTTATGCAGTTGTGTAATTATTACCAGCAACTGTCCCTTTGTACGCTGAGTTTCTAAGTTTTCCTTTTTTGCGCATTCCTCCAGTATACTCTGGTACGGCGCTGCGTTTTTTTCTTTCCTGTAGGAATTTCAGGCCTGAGCATCTACGCAGACTAACAGGAGCGCAATTTTTGCGAATCAGTTAAAGCGACAATGCAGAGAAAATGCGGAATTTCTAAAGCAATGCGTCAGGACACGCAAATGGGAAGAGGTGTTTAAATTACCCTGCAATATTTGTCATTTTGGAGAACAGAAGGCAAAAGAGTGATATGGGACGTGCCATGTGTGTATGCATCAACGTATCATGCATGTGTGTACGTGTATGAATCAATGGGTGGATATCTGCGTCAATACATCACCTCACTGGCGAAAAACGGCGACGAGATACACAAGGACAACAGCGGAGAGGCATTTTCCACATGTCTAACCGACTAGACCACCTCTCATAGCTGACAAAATATCTTTCGTAGGACGTAGAATGAACTCTAGTCACGCTCTGCTGATACAGGAGTGTAGTCTTCCGGACGTATCTGTGAAGGTAAACACACGGTTGCGCGTCGTCTCTGCATTCAACGCCTTAATGAATTGACATATCTCTGATGTATCGCTCATATAGGCATCATTTCCCTTCCACTTCCAGTGCAACTGGAGGAATTCCTCTGCCTTACAGCGCTCATTCGCTTCAACGCCTTTCCTATTTGTACATTGTTTACCAACTACAACCACACGCACAAGTACATATGTGTCTGACAAAACCAATTTTCATTCACAGATGTATCTCCAGATTTCAAGTATCACTTGAAGAACCTCGTGTCTTACCTTCTTTCACCTGAAAGGCTAGTTCCGAAAAGGGTCAATGGAAGAGTTGTTACATGCAAGGAGCTCGTGTGCATGTTTCAGGTGGGCTCTGTCCGTTGCATATTGTTCATTGTTGCACGGAACGAGGATGTGATAATCGTGATAATTCCTTCGTTCTCGTTGTGTGGTTCCTCTGCATACGTGCGTATGTACAGGGTGTCCCAGGTAAATGTGATCATATTTCTTAAAACTATACCTACCACTTTTTGCGAGATGAAATCAATTGCAATATAGCATATGCTGAAGGGAACTCTCTTGGAGTCCATTAGCAGACTCTTAAGGCAATGTCTTAATTAGCTTCCAATAATTCACTGCTTAAAGGTGTTGTGACAGTTGGTTTCCAGCTTTCCCAGATAGATACGAAAAACTATTCTATCACCCGACATCATCCCATATTCAAGTTTTCAGGTCCATGACGTGAGCAGGTACGGAGAAAAACGGCCCCGAAGAAGCGACATTGGTGACGTCACACAGGAGCAGCGAGGGAAGACGCGCGTCTCCCAAGCCAAGTGGGGGAGAGAGATCCGTGAGGTCACATCGTGGGTCGTTGTTTTTGGCTGCGCCTATTTTCCGAGCCAATCTAGTGATAGAAAAAATTATTTTTTTCTCGATGTTCTCATAATCAGTACGATGCATATATATTATGCTTCAACACATCAGAGAAAGTGTTGTTCCAATAAGAACATCTGATCTCTTCGGTCATCAGATACCAAATTCGTTTTCAGAACAAAAAATTGTTCGGTAAGTCGTCCGCAAAAAAATCGTGAGGGAACACCTCTTTTTTCTTTATTTACTTTGTTAATTTGGCATCTTCGAAGAAGCGCCTTTCCTTCTCCCCGGTGTGAGAGATGAAAGAGCACAGTGCCGCCTCATGCGTCGAAGATTAGCTTTAACTTTACGAAAACAAAACAAAAACAGATGTATCGGGTGACTCTATCGCAACTGCCCTTACCTTGGGTTGCGTTTTTTTGTTTTCCTTTAGTCTTTTTCAGGACGCAAGAGCCGATAGTGTGATCATGATGAATAAAATGAATGAATAAAACAAACAAGAAAATGGTGTCCCTTCACGAGCTTTTTGTGAACGATCTATCGAACGGATTTTTGTTCTGAAAATGGCTTTTGTATCAGGTGACCGAAGAAATCAGATGTTCTCATTGGAACAACTTCGCAGCTTTTATAAATAAAATGTTAGAAGATTAATTACCGCTCATTAATTCACATGGAGTGATAAAGAAAATATTTTAGGATAGACCACACAACTGGGGCCAAGCACGTACGGTTGGTACCGTTTGTGTTGAGCACTCAGTTTTTTTCTTTGGCCCCGGACCCTTTTTCAGTGGGACACCCTGTATTGCCGCTATGCCATGGTAGCAGGAATGTATGTATGTAAGGCATGTATTTATGCGTGTATATAGGTATGCATGCATCCATGTACGCATGTAAAAATCGTTATCTGTGGATGTGATTTCTCAATCGTCCTTCATTATTGTCTGTTGAGTACACTGTAAAAATATTACGACTTATTTGATAAACCACATGGCTCATTAAGTCCTGTGGTATCGCATGTCACAGGGGAAAATACTGTGACAATTGACATTTCTTTCATTTCAGACTTATTTCACCGTCTTCAACCAGGAGGAGCTCCCTAAACCGATGTCTGTCTTCAATGTAGGTTTCACTACACATGTTTTTGGTAATGCAGAATCGAATACAAGGGCCGTAATTTCGGAACGGAACTTGCCATCACATGTCGATGAAAATAAATTAACACAACGAATATTTGTAATTTTTCGCTTTACTTCCTATATCTGACGTATTTTGATAACCAGATAGAAATTATCTTCAGTATTAATTCTCTTCACAGGCAACTGCATTTGTCCATAACATGCGGATCATGGATGATATCGTAAGAAAATATGAAACGTCGATGGAAGGGGTAAGCAACGTATCCACATATTTCTCTCACCGTAACAGAGCTCGGTGAATTAATCTTAATTCCCAATCTTCCTAATCTCAATGAAATTATCACGTAATGCGTTACAGAATATGATATCAAGTATGATGCAATATACATGTTGTTTACTTTTGCTCTTTACATAATTTTTATTTTTAAAAAGTAAAGGAGTAAAATAGTACATGAGGCATTTGATGTTCTGAGGCTGGAGCACATAGAAAGAACAAATACATACAAAGCCTCAAGTGCCCGAGGAATGAATGATGGAAGATGGCAGTCACTGAAAAGGTTAGCCTGCTGTAGGACTGTTGGTAGAGCCCTGTACCGGTAATACAGAAGATGTCAGTTCGAGTCCTACAGCTGGCTAACCTTTTCGGTGACTTCCATCTTTATTCATTCACTCCTCAGGCACTTGACGCTCTGTATGCATTTGTCCTTTGTGCGTGTTCCAACTTCAGAATCTCAATTGCCTCATGTTCAACACATGCCGTTTTCCTCGATCCCGTCCTACGAATATGCTTATGAGTGAGCAAAATGTAAGAGTGAAAGGGGATCAGTCAGAGAGTGATTGGTTTGAACCTTCAGATAACGTGCTCTTGAATGCCGCTGGGGAATGTCGCTTGGATGTGACTTCCTTCTAGGTAATGACCACGTTGTCATATAACGCCACTACAAAAACGGCGTCAATTTTGCTTTGCCAGTTTTTTTTTAAATCAAAATATGTAACGAGTAAAAATAAGCACCCTGTACAATAATTGTATTAAAATAGTTTGGAGACTTTCGTACTTGTGGTTCATCACATCATGGACGCATCGTCCTACGTACCAGAGTACAGAGTAAAATAATTATTCTTCGACATGCGGTGCTTAGCGAGAAAAAAGGCCTCGGACGAACTGCCGAGCGAAGTGCAGGCAGCTCTCGGAGGCACCTTCACTCCCATTGGCAGCCGTAAGCACGTGACTTCTCGTGCGCTGCCTCACTAGCGGTGGCCAGGGCTGTGTCGTCTTTGTTTCGGTATTCGCGGTGCCCATTTTTTTCGCTTCTATTACCCTCTTCCGTTTAAAACTTTCAAAGCAGGTTAACACCACCGCAAAGAAAGGTCTCTTGCATTTATCTCTGATAATCTAGTATGACACGTCGCAACCACTTTAATATGTATTTATATGCCGTCGGCTGGACTCTCGCCCTTTCTCCCTATCGAAATTGCTTGGTCCCTGGCCCAATCCAGCCCAGCAACGCTCTGCGCTCGAAGCTCTTCTGACATTTCTGGACACCATCGGACTTCGATCGTTATTGTGAAGGGGCTCGTTACTTTATTCCACCCATTCCCACCAGCAATGGGGTAGAGTATCGCCTGTGGCGATGAAACTCCCCACTCTCCCAGGTCAAAAATAAAGTTGTTGTTGTTATTAACGCAGCCAGGAACTGCAATTCGCCCGTTTATTTCATTACATAATTGCTTTTACAGGTCGCCTTTAGGAATGGCTCTCTCGAGTCTGACACTGATTTTGACATGCAACATCAAAAAGTAATGAAAGAGTGCTTGTCACAGTTTGAAAAGGAACAGAAGCTGGGAAATCACGACATAGAACTTCGGCAACAGCTCGCAAAGGTAATGTACCTTATAAGCTTCTACGTTCGCCTGTCAGCGACACACACAAAACGTGGTACATTATGCAGAAACATGTAGTCTCCCTTTTTCATAAAGAGTGGGAGGGCTGCACCAATGCAATTTTTGCGGGCGGGTGACACAGCCTGAAAAACATTACTGTGTGAAAGCATATGCGACACTTGCACGGTAACTATAAGTACCTGGAATTAACAAAACTTGCAAATCAGATGGTTTTGAGAGAATGCGGCATACGAAAATGGGAGAAAGTCGTTACTTAAATCCACATGCATGTTTCCAGGAAAGGCCTGTCTCTATGTTCTCCATTTATCAATGACGCAGAAAAGACATTTTTCTCTTGGTTTTGATAAATTGCGTTGCGGTGGCTCGGGTACGCGAGTACAGCACCACGCTCGGTGGTTCATTGCGCAGTTCCTATAAATGCATGGTTACAATTACGTGGTCCCTATCAATATATCCTCATTGGTAGCGGAGAGTCGTGTGTGTTCCTCGCGTTCTTGATGTCTCAATCGTACCTCTTGAACACATATGCCCGGTTTCACCTGCGCCAGTTAACAACTGCACCGAGAATAACGGTCCTTAACTTTAAATTAATCTTAACTGTGCTTTACTAATGGGAGTTAATGTCACCAACTAGCGTTTGTAAAAAGTATTAGCTTCAAGTGAGACCAACCTTTGATCTCGGTCCAATGTTAATCACCGTCGGGGAAACCTAAGCTTAAAGGCCATTGCGCTTGTGGGCATATATAGCATATAAAAAGTGAGCGCAGGGAGTTTCCACACGACAGAGAAACAAATCTGGAGACTATTCAGCAGAAATGTTTGCAGTTATGAGACTGAGAAGAGGTTTTGACGCCAACAGACATCGCACGTGTGATTACACATGATAAGTTATTTTACTCATGACAGACAACACATATACCCATGTAATACCGGGTGTGTACGTTTCCAGGATCTCAATCGCTGTTACGATATGTGCAAACGTTATCGTAAAATGATCAGGGAGTACAAGCGGGTAAGTGTAGTAGTTATGTCCCTCTAGTAAAGTTGTATGCCATTGAATAAGTCTGACTGATTTCAGGAGCGGGAGCACCGAGAAGAGACTCAGCGTGTTTACGAAGAGAAAGTGAATCAGGTTACTCTTACTATGCATCTTACCTTACCTAAACTAACCTAAGCGTTGCCTAACGTAGCCTAAGCCTAACCTCAGACTTACTCTAAACCTAAACCTTAACCCATCGCTTCACCTAAGCCTTAACCGAACCCAACTGAATCTAAATTGACCTCACACGACCAGACCCAACCTGTCCTGCTCTGCCTATACCCCAATACTGCCTATGCTCACTTCTGACCAGGGTTGGCTAAGTAAAGCGATAACGTTTTGCATTCGCTTTCGAGTACCTCAAGAACTCGATTTTTCGTATCTGTACTCATCCCCGAGATACCATGGATGCCGGCTTCGGTTTCTGTTTGTTTGAGGTCGTTCTGTGTGTTCACACCATTACGAATCTGACCTTTACGAGGGGCGTTCAAGTCAAACGGGGACTTTTCATTTTTCGCAAAAGTAAAATGAACTTACAGGCGAGAAATTAGTTTTATTTTTCAACGTAATC
The DNA here is from genome assembly GCF_037126465.1 of Ornithodoros turicata. Lineage (NCBI taxonomy): Eukaryota > Metazoa > Arthropoda > Arachnida > Ixodida > Argasidae > Ornithodoros > Ornithodoros turicata. Next base: position 122,533 of record NW_026999302.1, read on the forward strand.
TCCAGCTGCACTAATGCACTTGTCCCAGCGTTTCACGAGGGCTTGGATGCCAGCAGCGTAGAAATCCTTACCGACGCGTAGCAACCATGATCGGACAGCATTCTTGACTTCGTCGTCGCAGCTGAAGTGGCGGCCCCCAAGGAACGCCTTCAGTGGCCCGAAGACATGGAAATCGCTGGGGGCGAGGTCTGGACTGTATGGGGGATGTGGCAGCAACTCCCAGCCAAGTTCCTGTGAGGTGCGTGTCGTGAGATGCGGGGTATGCGGGCGTGCATTGTCCTGCAGGAGGAGGACTCCTTTGGTGATGAGGCCCGGCTTTCTGAAACTGGATGTGTTCATGAATGATAGTGTTCAACGTTCCCACAGAAAGGTCCCTCTTTCGAGCCAGTTCGAGACATGTTATCCGTCGGTACTTGAGGATCAGGCGCTCCACAAGTTGGATGTTCTCAGGAACTCTGCCACTGGCCTCTGAGCCGCCCGGCCGGGATCGCCCTGCACTGATGTACGGCCGTCTCGGAACCGTTTGCACCACTCATACGCTTTGCTGCGGCTAAGTGTATCGTGGCCATACTGAGCCTGAAGTCTTCTGTGAATTTCAGATGACTTTACGCCTTCATTCACGAGAAACGTCATGATAATTCGCTGTTCGACGTGCGCGCTCACCTCGTTGTCGGGCATCTTGTCTAGCACGTGTCGTCTGTTTGGCACAAACTTTGGACCACTACGTGGTGAACGCGGAGGCCTGTCGCGTGTGAAAATTATGAAAAAGAAGTAGCGGGAGCCATTTGTACACTCAGGAGACAGAAAGTCCCGGTTTGACTTGAACGCCCCTCGTAGTAACAAGGCATAAAGAGAAAGACAGCAATATTGACCACAAACACTGAAGGAAGCGATAGAAATTTTGTTAGGGATGAATTGCGTTCGGCGAATTTTGTTTCTGATACCGTTGAATGCCTTTTCGTTTCGTCTTCTAGAGATGGCAACGGAAATATCCCGTCTCTATCGTGCTCACAATTATTGAGACAGTCCCTTGCATATTTCCCCTTTGAAGTGCACTACACGTAGCTGCAGAGCTCCAGTGTTCACCAAGCGTAGAAGGTGCCAAGGGGATTGTTGCGTCCGTCGTGGTCGACCCGAAAACTAGATGCTGTTTCACTCCGCGTTCAGCCCTGACAATGACGCCGAAGATGGAACGCGAAGCGGTGGAATTGCTAGAGCAAATCAAGACAATCTAGCACGAACATGCGTTTTATCCTCTTCTAATAAAGGGCGGTTGCTGCATTAGGTTATTGAAGAGGAGAGGACTAAACACATGGAAAAGATTGAAGCTATGGCCAAAATACACAGCCTGGATATAGAACAGGTAACTTCAAAGCTCCGTCCTCTTTCGACAGCCATCAGAGCTACAGTACAACAGCTATCATTATGTCACGCTTTACATTCCGCAGATGAGAAATGCTATGCAACAGAAATCAAAAGTTGGCTTCTGGGACATCGCAATGGGTGTACTAGGAGCTATCCCCTATGTGGGACCACTTCTCACCCTTGTAGTACGGTTAATAAAGAGACGTTGAGGTAAGTATCTGGACGGGAACGAGACATTGAAATGCTATCATAGACGCCAATACTGCTTAAACCGTAAACATTTAAGGCTGTTCGAAAGAGGTGTGTAATTAGAACATTTATTTATTTATTTAGAAATGCTGTTGTATTAATGGACCGTTACAGGGGACTGAAAGCGATAATAACGCTTCAACACGTCTAATTATATTGAATATACAAGCCGCAATAACACCACTGCATAGATATGTCAACTAGTGCAGTAGTGAAACTGTTTACATCCTCTGTCACAATTGTCGACTGGGGTTGGGCGTTCTATAGCCCAATGGCATAGGGGAAAAAGGAGCATTAAAACGTATCCAAATGCGCAGTATGTGGCGCAATGTGCTTATGGTGGTGAGTCCATTGACTAAACAAAATAACTCTCGTTCTGTGATGTATTTTACAGCATGAATTTTTAGTTTCCTATGATAAATTAGGAAGATGTCCTTTCATTTTACAGTTCTCCGTCGCTTTTTGGAGCGATTCCAGCTGCAGCTGTCAAACATGATCGACACAGAAGCATTCCTTCTGTTAGCTGACAGTAAACACCTTGCAGCTAATCTTTCAATTTGTTCTATTTTATGCCTTAATTTTGTGGTATATCGATCCAAAAGAATGCTTCCGTACTCTATTGTTGGTCGTACCAGAGTATAATACGCGGCTAGTTTAGTCTCCTTTGTACCAAACTTTAACTTTATTCTGATTACGCAAAGTCTGTTTTGCTTTGTTGCAGACTAAACCAGCGTGTGTTTCCCATTTACGGTGTGAATTAATCATGGTGCCCAAGTATTTAAAGCCGGTAACCCGCTCGAGCGTCTGTCCTTGAATACAATATTCGTGAGCCAATGGAGTCTTGCTATTGTTCATATGCAATACTTTTTTTTTTTTTGCAATTAATCGTCATACCCGAGTCTGAGAACCATTTCGTGATATCATCTAAACATTTGGAGAGGAACAGTTGATGATGATTATTCTTTACAGGACAGTATACTAAACAGTCGTCTGCGAAGAGCCTAAAGGTGACAGATGGAACAGCACACGAAGCAATGCCAATAATAAAGAATAAAAATAACAGAGAGCACAAGACAGATCCCTGGGGAACGCCGGAGGTTATATGAACAGTATCTGACTTAATATTCTTAACTGTACTACGTACTGTGTTTGGTTTGTCAGGTACGATGCAACCCACTAGAGAATGTTTTTGTTTATGCCTGTGGGGATGAGCATGTCAATTACTTTGTTGTGCAGTATAGTGTCAAACGCTTCCTGAAAATCCAGACGTATGACATCAACGTGATTCCCGTCATCCAATGCCAAACCGAAGTCATGAACTGCTTCGACTAATTGGGTAGATGTGGAAGCACCTCCACGAAAACCGTGCTGGTTCACGAAAAAAGGACTTCTTCCCTCAGGCAACAACTAACTATATGCTGTAAGGTTTTGTAAGTTTGGCTGGTTAACGATATACGGCGGTAATTATTTGCGCTCTCTTTCCGACCGAATTCAAATACAGGAACCATAGCTGACTTCAAGTCATCTTGACGGCCTCTAATAGGGACTAAAAATAATGTGACCGTTGACCCTATTGATAAGAGTCCGTGGTTAATATTGCTGAAGGAAAGAGAGTGTAAATACGAAAGCGAAAGAGAAAAATTGAAGCATCAAGAGAACCTTGATTGCAAGGTCTGTTGGCGCCTAAATAATGTACCACGTTGTTGAACTTTACAAGCTCAACCTTTGCACTGGAGTTTTATTACTTTTTCTTGTTCCCTTCAACATTATCAAATATATGTTGTGCTTTTGCTTACATAAACATGCTCTTTTGGAATTACCGGTCTGAAGTGTGAATAATGCGTGAAGGGTTGCTCTTTTCCGTCTTTGCGTGTTGGAGTACGCAATAAACTTTTTTTTTTCGCGATAACATCTAATTCATTTGTATGCGTACTGGTCATCACCCCAAATAAGAAAAATTCAGAGGGTTGCATTCGTATCAGAGAAGCAAGACTCGCCAACCTGGATTAGCGCACAATTGTATTCCAAAGCTAAAGCATCATCCCTATTGATGCAATTGCCCCTTACATTCATAAAATTTGCACCACATTAATTGCCCCTCAGTTCTCTTCCATTTGAAGTATATCTGTCGTGAAGCTGTCTGGGTGTTACGTGTTGAACCAGCATCACTATTGCAAGTTTTATCGGACGTGTTGGGTTACAAAAAAGACTAAATTGGTCCGATTTTGGTTAGTTTACTTTACTTTAATTCCTACTTATATCCTTGCGGAGTAGCAAATCGACAAACCATTTGACTGACTTTTCCGCTTTCCCCCTTTCTATGTCAATAAATTTATCCCCTATTAGATTTCAATTATGTCACTATTTCTGCCTTCAACCATCAACCAAATCCCTTACCCAATCCATCAACCCAATCCCTTACGTACGCAAAGGCAGTAGCGTACTATATACTAACACTTACTATTAATGGGCGTTAGTGACACTGCTCCATCTCTACATTGCAAAATCGTATTTGGGGCTCACTGTGTAAGAAATTTGTATGCGAAAAGAAGACGAATAGAAACAGTGAGTAAGGCCACGTGTCTCCACAATTTTCTCCTGTACGGTGTATTCCAGAAATTACCCCAGTACAGATAGTTTTAGTATAGGGTACGCAAAGGCGATAGCGTCCGTAATAAATATCGTTGGTGGTTCTGGCAAAGCGCCAAGATCTCTTTCTGTTATGTTATGGGAGTGCACAGAACCATCAACCCGATCCCTTACGTACGCAAAGGCGGTACTATATACTAACACTTACTATTAATCTGCGTTAGTGATTAATGTGCGTTAGTGACACTGCTCCATCTCTACATTGCAAAAGCGTATATGGGGTTTACTGTGTAAGAAATTTGTAAGCGAAAAGAAGAATATAACTAATGCGACGTGTCTCCACAATTTTCCCCTGTCATTCTAAGAAAAAAGGGAGTCGCGAGGCGTCACATGCGCGCCTGACCCCACATCGCCGTTTCTCCGGCAATGACTGTCCAGCTGTCCAGTACTGGCATCGCGACGTTTCACTTACAAACATATGCTATGCGTGCAACCAAAGAGCTCTGATTATATTTTTCTCTAATATACTTCACTGGCTTTGCACTGGGCTTGCAGAGGTGAGGAAGCTCTACCCTGACGGGAGGCATCACGCGTTACTTGACCTTCCATCCGCTCAAACGTTGCCTGCCTGCGTACTACTGATGAGGCCCAAGGACGCCGAAGCAGTACTGGCATGGCGACGTTTGACTTACACACACACACACATATATAGGTAGTCTTTGTTAGGCGATACACATTTTTAATTAAAAAACTATTAGGGCTATAGACATGTTGTTTTCACTTCTATCATCTCTGGGTCGGCGGACGTTCTTGGCCATGTGTTGCTCAACCGTCAAATCACTAATTATCTAAACATCGTTTATTAACTTTTTAATTATGAAGGATACGAAGTTGTCCCAATGAGAACACCTGTTCCTTTTTGTGACCTGATATCGTAGCCGTTTTCAGAATAAAAATCTGTTCAGTAGATCGCCCGAAAAAAAAATGTCAAGGAACACAATTTTTTTTCTTTATTTTGTTCATTGCGCATCTCCGGAGACCCGTCTTTCCTTGACCCCCAGTGTGAGAGGGGGAAAGAGCGCACTGGTCGCCTCTTGCGTCCTGGAAAAAGATTAACAGAAAATGCAGCCCAAGATAAGGGCAGTTCCGATAGAGTCCCCCGATACATGTGTTTTTGTTTTGTTTCCGCAAGTTAAAGCTCTTCTTCGACGCATGAGGCGGCACTGTGGCGGCATCTTCGACGCATGAGGCTCCTTCACCATCTCACATTGGGGGAGAACGAAAGACGCGTCTCGGAAGATGCGCAATGAAGAAAATAAAGGAAAAAATGGTGTTGCTTCACGAATTTTTTGCGGACGATCTACCGAACGAATTTTTGTTCTGAAAACGGATATGATATCAGGTCACCGAAAGGAACTGATGTTCTCATTGGGACAACTTCGTAGCTTTTATAATTAAAAATTTAATATAACATTTTTTAGGTAATTAGTGATTTGACGGTTAAGCAGCATATGGGCAAGAACGTCTGCCGGCCCAGAGAATATAGAACTGAAAACAGCATGTCTATAGCCCGTGTAGTTTTTTGATGAAAAATCTGTATCGCCTAAAAAAAGACACCCTGTATATATATATATATATATATATATATATATATATATATATATATATATATATACACGGTGTATACATATATGACACATGAATAAGCTTGATGAATACAGTACTTTCGTTAAAATGTCTTTGCACTTTCTGAGGCCCGCTTCGTAAGCCAGTAGGGTAATTAATGAAACCACGGAACCGTAGCTCACCGCAGAGCGCTCCGCCATGTTGGATAAGTATGAAAAACATCGTCCTCAGACGAATGCGAAACCAGCCGCCCTATCCAAAGTCATATCGAATATGCATGCGCAGAATGGGTCTTGCAACCACTGGGGTCGTATTTGGCGCTGCTGCTGCCCGAAAAACGTCCCCATTGGAGTCTATAGGAATGTTCCCGCGTTGGTTCTGTCGAAGCGTCGAAGTTTGGAGGTTCGCTGGGAGTGCAGGAGGAAAGTTTGCTGTTTGTGGGAGGTGAATTTTAAAGGCATCCTTGACGATTGTAATTTCATCTGCGCGTGCAACACGCAGGAAATGTGTTGTGTGTGTGCGTGTTTTGTCTTCTTTCAGCGAACTCCTCCTCCTTCCAATAACTTGATGGTTTCTGGAGCTTTGTAGTCACCCTAGTGGGCAACTGCACCTCCTTATCTTTTAAGGTGCATTCACACATACGTTTCTCGAGGTGGCGGCGCACGCTCTGAGACCGCGTGTCAGCTGTCGCGCGGCGTTTCCAGGCGGTTTTCGAGAGGCGCTTCGTGCTGCATCTCCACAGTGCTGTTCCAGAAACGCTTTGTCACCGAGCCAATCGGAGCGCTTGGATGGGTGGAAGTGGCTTCCGTTTGGCGTCGGAAGGCAACGGCGGGCCCCCGATACCGCGCTGAGATCTTTTGTCATTAGTGTGTGTGAGTGTTCGGTGCTATCGTGTGAGTAAATTCTTTGTCACCAATAGTTGTTTGTGGTCTGAGCTGTCAACGATGAACTGGAAATTTGCGCAAACCACGGAATCGACGAAAATAAATACGACTTGTGTGTGAGCGTGTGTTGGTCGTCGACAGGTAAACATGTGTCTGGCTTCTTCTGCCATTCTTTCTCTGCATCCGTGCTATATTGTGTGACGTCCGTCGTTCCAAAGCTTGATGATTTCAGCAGAAATGATCCACAATAATGGTAAAATAGTAAATTTGGGGGGAGAGAGCTGGAAGTGTAGGTACGATCTTGATGTAGCAACAACAACAACGAAGCGCGTTCGCAGTATGGTGTGACAGGCACCTCTCTGCGGCACCACAAACGCTGAGGCGCCGCCACTTTTTGAAACGCACGTGTGAATGAGCCTTTAAACATCTTCGTAATTACGAAGATATGACTTGAACGTTCGACGCTCTGACATGAGCGTCACGATTTCTCGGTCTCTCATGTATGCTTTGCGCTCACTGTTTATATTCAAAACAACTGGAGACCACAGGAACCAGTCACAAGCTAATTATGTTGCGCTCCAGATGGTCTCCTTTTTCGTCTCCACTTCTGCTGTGTGAAAACATGCTTTTTTTGCGTATTCTTACGCAATAGTACCTGAACCACTTGCTTTCCTTAAAGAAAGGTAATGTTTCTTGTACAATTATTACGCATGGCATTTCCGAGCAACTGGTTTTCCTCAGGTCCCAAGCGCGGGAGGGGATTGGGGGAGAGAGAGCTGCAAAAACTCGAGCTCATACACGGATCTGGTCGAGCTTGTCTGCAAACTCCATCACACGTGGGATCAGTGCAGTAGCTAGGAGACAGAAGTAGCCACGCAGAACAACAATTTCAACGCTGATTCCAAATACGAAATAGTACCCGCATACGAAAGCATCTGAAAGTTCTTATGTGTCTCTGGAACAATCCGCCATCCTAACGCTTTGCGGCAGACGCCCTGCAACGATTTCTGACAGACACAGGCTGGGCTCGACGTTGACTGTCACTCTTTGACTGTGAATACTCTCGTGTCCCAGTGACCACCAGTGTGCACTGCCTGCAACCAGGGACGGCGAGCGAAATTACGGGCCCCTGGGATGGGTCATGCCCGTGCCCCCTACTCACGATACCGTCGTGATAACGCAGTTCAATACTTCTTTGTACGACTACGGCACGCCTTGCGCCATCCCCGGCTGCTCCCCCCTCTCAAAGGCCTTGCCTGCGGCCTCAGCTAACGAATGCGAAGAAGAAGGTCCTCGTAGCTCTCACATGCCTGGCAAGATTTGCGCGTATTTTTCCTCTACATGTCACCCCCCCCCCCCCCTGCACACGCAAAAAAAGAAAAAAAAGAGCGCGACATTGAGAGATCTTAAGTGCGGTCTACAATTCATATGAGCTGCTAGACGACACGGAAGGCGGATATTTAGTTTGGAACACGTTGGGGGTGTCTCGTGAGCCGTTTTAGTTGTGCATGTGTAAAACTGCAGAGGTCTAGTAGAGTTCCAAATTGAGATGTTTACTAAAAGTATAACCCCGTAGACGGCTAAGTAGACACCTAGATGCAGACATTCACCAAACATCTAACCCCGTAGAGGTCAAGTACACGTCTACTATTAGACACACACCTCCTAGACATTGCCCTAAAGTCTCAACTTATCCCTGGGTCAGAAATCTATTATCTCACATACATGTGCAAAATTGGAACTTCTTCTCACATCGAAGCGTGTCTGGTGCCACTTGCTTGGATAATTGTTCGTCGGCCATTTCGATTAAGGAAGTGCCGTGTTCGTCACTAAGGCTAATCTTGATTGAGCTTTGCAGTGCCAGCGTGTTCGAAGTTTCGAGGATCGTGTGTTCGGTGTTTGGAGGAATGCCTGGTTCATCGGATTCGTTGTGTGTCCGTGCAACGTGTGCCCAGTATGGGTGTGTTGAGATTAGTGAATCTTGTGTGCTTTCCGTTCGGCAAACGATGATGTACTGGATAAATTCCATGATGGGCCTATTCACAATAACAAGCAAACAAACACGAGTTTACGTTTGTTTACGTGTCTTGCCCATCGCTCAGGATTGCCTATCATGGAATTTATCCACCAGCTAGCCTGAATTCACGCCATTCTGTCTATATACTGAATACAATTTAAAGGTGTGTACACGCCAATAAAATTTGGTGTTTCAAGTTCGATGTTCTTGGTGGATTTTCTTCCTTATTATCTTCCTTTCTTTTTCGTTTGTTTTCCGAAACCTCGAGGTCGTTTTTTTCTGTTAGAGTACTCGACATACACAAGGTGTCCCTCGTATAAGGGGTACGAGTAACCCTTCAGTACGTCCGGGACACTGTCGCTCCTCGCGTCAGCAGGGATGTCGTACCAGTTCTTTCATGGTGTACAAATCACCTGCAGCTTTCGGAGGCACCACGGAGCTCTTGAAGTCATCTGGCACATTTTTAAAAAAGAAGGTGTACCAGTTGATCATACGGCCAGTTGATTAGGTGTGCCAGTTGATCACACGGCCCCTATCCGTCACTGCGTTTAGCGTGTGTATTATGAACGGCTTATACCACACCGTTCTGCTGCAATCATAACACAGACAACCGCAGAAATAGGAAAGGGAGGAACCGTTGCCTAGAGACATGTTATCAATGGCTTGTGCGATGCCGTTCTACTGGGATTGTAACAAAGACTACAGCAAAATCCCGAGAACGCGGCAGCAGAGCCCTTTATAACGAGCGAAACCCTTTCAATCGTAGTGCCAAACACATTCGCGACGGCTTGTGTTATGTCCTCTTACTGGAATCGTAAGCGAAAGGACCGCTAAATTACAAAAAAAAAAAAGAAAAGGTAGGAGAGCTCTTTCAAATGACCCAAACGACTTGTACCAAGCAGTCATAGAGATACTATCAACAACCTATGATATGCGTTTATACAGGGACTGTAACAGGGATGACCGCAATGTTCCAAGAAGGTTGATTGATTGATTGGGGTTTTTTGGCGCAAAAGCGACAAAGGTCCTAGAGCGCCAAAAACAGGCATCAATATGAGAGTAAAAATTAAAATGAAAATGACGATGTTAAGAACAAATCATTGTGTATCGTGCAAAATGAAATACTAAGAAGTAAAAATTTTACAACTTGCCAGCAAAGCCAATATCCTGTAGGACGTTAAAAACAGTCTAGAACTGAACAAGCGGTTCAGAAGGCTGCAGAAGGCTGCAGCACACCGAACCCTTTTAATAACAACAACAACAACTTTATTTTTAGATGATGGGTGGGGAGGATCATCGCCAGAGGCGACACTCTACCCCATTGCTGGTGGGGATGTTGGGAATGAAATAATGAGCCCCTTCACAATAACATCGAAGTCCGATGTTGTCCAGAAATGTCAGAAGAGCTTTGAGCGTAGATCGTTGCTGGGCTAGATTGGGCCAGGGACCAAGCTATTCTGATAGGGAGAAGGGGCGAGAGTGCAGCTGACTAAGAGACTCGGAGAGTGCGGTTCGGGAAGGTTGGTAGTGGGGGCAATGAAGAAGAATGTCCTCCAGATCCTCTGGAGCACCACAGTGGCTGCAGCTGGGAGAGTCGACTTGTCTCAAGCGGTAACACCACTGACCTGTAAAGGCCACATCGAGGCGCATTCGGTGGATTAATGCAGCATCTTGACGAGAGGTGTTTCGTGCCATGCGGAAAGCGAGCGTTGGATCAACTCTGTTCAATATAGATGGGGGAGAATGTAACAGGGGTGTAACATTTGATCATGGTGCCAATGCGTACCGGCTTTTCCTGTGCCTGGAGACGTCGATTTTGACAAGACCACTTCCAAAACGACACTCGCCAGGGTAAAAAAAAAGGGAAATGTGATCTAATTTGGGGTTTAATATCATGTGATATAAAAATAATATTTGAAAAAATGTCCTACGCTGGTTTTGTAAAACGCGTATGTGCCCTTTGAAACCTGCGAAACCCCTTTAATCCTGGTGCGCCTTGATATAGGGAGTGTTTGAGAAAATCGCCTCTAAGACATTAACCCTCCCTAAGCACCTCCCCAAGCCCCCCCCCCCCCCAAAAAAAAGTACGTTAGGTTACACAGTAGTTTTCGTCCTCTTCCCTCATAATTAGGCGTATTGATAATGAAACTGCCCCCAATAAGAAAAAACGAGGTTTGTGTCCCCCTGACTATTTGGGTCAATGGACAAATTTGTCAACTCGTAAAGTTCAGTATAAAAAGGATATAAAATGGTCAACGGTGCGATGTTTATAGCAAGCAGTCAATGTGAAAAAGTTGTCGATTGTGTGAGCCTTTTGGGACCCAAAAATACTGCCCCTTCGTCGTCCGAATTCGTTCGAATTCTAGTAGACTATCTGCAGTAGACTACCAGCGCATGAGTATTACGCTGGGTCGCATCTTTCAAGGCACTGGATGCATCAAGGTTAACAAGTACAAGTCGTGCTGTCATTGACATGGAGGATGTCGTCAATCAAAAGAGATGGCATTTCGAAAATTTCACTCACTTTGTCGAAAAATCGTACCCCAAACATGGACCCTGACCGAAAATTGACGAAATCCTCATGACGCAGTCTATCAAAATTGGCCGTCTGTTGTGCCATATACGTGAAGCAAGGAATTTCAAGAAGACGAAGTAGTAGCACATCAGACAGAATAATTTATGTTGGATTTGAAAAGCGGTTTTTCTGTATTTTTGTGTCCTAGGATTATTTAATTTTCTGTGTTGTTGTGCATGTCTTTTAGAGTATATCGAACTTTAGTTTATCGAGCTTTATTTTTGGCATTGTACCTTCTGTTGTTGTCTGTTACTTTTCGGTATTTATGGCAGATAACATATGTAGTTGTGTGAGTGGCTCTTCGACGGAGTTCCCCACCCTTTCTGTATTTTTTTAGGTTTTATGCAGTATTTTTGATGCGGATTAGCAGTGAATGCGCACTGGTGTTTCTTGGATCATCCACCATGGCTGCATTCTATTTCCGTTTCTTTTTTCTTTACCCGATTTTTCTTTTCCTTTTTTCCTTTTTGCTTTCTTACTGTGAGCACTGCAGTAATTGTATTACTTTCTTCTGCCATCACCAGTTTGCGGGCAGATCTGCGAACGAGAGATGCAGATGTTAGGGCACATCTTAGGTTCAGACGCCACTCGGTCACAACCTTGCACTTTACTTTACCAAAGAGAGGAATCATTGTCATATTTTTTTCTCACTTGGAATAGTTTTTATCGTAAATTGTAATATTTCTGCATAATTAGATGCATAAAATAAGTACCGTTTTGCAACTTCCCCAAGTCATTGTGGGCAACCATTCCTACCCTACACTGCATAATGTCCCAGGGAGCACATGGTGGGCTAGTAGACGTCTAAATGACGTCTAAAAAAAGAGATAACCAATGTCTATAGAATGTCTAGGCACTAGACCAAATGTCAAGTATCCGTCCACTAGACGTCAAATAACACGTCTAACGTTACGCCACCTAGCCATCTAGCCCTAGACATCCGATGTCTATGTACCTAGCCAAGATTTAGACATTCTTTTGACCTGATGTCTGGAACAGGGTCAGACACTTAACCATGTATTAGACATGAAGTCTACAGCTAGACCAATTTTATCCCTACATTCAGGTGACAGGTCTAGGGTTATACATTTCCTGTACCTTACTTTAGCCACCCTTAGACGTACCTTAGACCATGACTAGTCCTGCTACCGTCCTGGCATGCATTCATGCAGAAATGTGATATAATTGATAGCAACACGGACCTCAGCATGAACATTTATTCACAGCAAACCACACAGGAGGTCTATGGTACAAAACTTAGTCTAAAACTGGATTGACTTTGCTGCCAAACAGGCGTCTTGTGTTTTGACTGAGGAGTGTTGAACTGGCAGCAGGGTGTTGATGGCCACCTCATTCCTTTCTTCCAATGAGTGATTGTTGCTGCAGCACTGCTTCCAATCACTCACTGTGGCTAGAAAATCGAACAAAACATGTCAGAAAGCATTATGTAGCCTGCTAGTTCTAACTAGTTTGTTTAGTGGCTATGCACACTCTTTCACGGGATGCTTCTCTGGCCACATAAGAGCAAAACACTGATCTGAGAGACACGTAAAGAAAAGAAGCTGCACGTACAAAAATCACGGGACTGTTAGAGCTACACAACACGAATTGCAGCAACAGCTGAAAATCTGTTTGTGCGTGACTACCTGATGTGGACGCTGCCAGGATCTCAGGGAAAGGACGATGTAACAGCTGTCTCTGTGAAAGACACCTGGTGAAAGTACATCAATGTGACAGGCGCTTTCTCATGACGCACGACCTTACCTGGTCGAGCAGGCGACTGGAAGCACTCTGCATGATTCCATCTCTTTGCATGAATCCATTATTGGCGCAGCACTTCCATCACTGCATTACGCTAAAACAACATCGGTGCTGCTCTCATAACTTTGGTGCAAAAATTCTGTACAGGATAAAAATAAACACTGTGTATATTATAAAAGAAAATACAAAGCAAGAGCTGTATCACCACGTCAAATATTATAAGGTTTATTCACATGACGTCATCCGCAGGAGACCGCCACTGTCGCTAGCAGGCAGATTTGCTGCCATCGGTCACCATATTGTAGATCTCAGCCAAGCTGTTACCCATATTATACTCACCGTATATCTGGTGTTTGAAACTTCTTGCTCTGTGTTTAGTAGAATATCCGAGCAATTACCATGTTTTCGGTGTTAATAGTCACCTAAACAGCATAATGCAGCGAACAAATGCAAGGGCGTAACATTCAGTGAATAAACCTTTTAGGCGGGGGGGGGAGGGGGGGACTCAAATATTCCTCTACTGCCTGATAGCTGTTTGGGTGAAGTAAGACGGAATGACATGGTTACGCTGTTCTCCATACAATACCAATGATGTTTCAAAACGACTAAGCACAGAGATACTAGTTTTGTACGGTTTGATAAATATTTTGTCTGCTCCCCATACATGTTGTGCGGTTCTTTAGCAAGCTTCTGGCAGTCATTTCTTCTACATCGCACTTCCCTACTGACTTCACAGCATCTGAAAACAAGCTCGATTTCGTTCACCACACGGCAACCATGTAAATGGAAAGCAGTTAGAGCCTTCCACCAACTGTATTTGCAATACTCTGTTGGCAAAAAATTTAAAGATGCTCCCTCTAGAGTAAGATTAGGAGGCACAGCGAACACCAGGAACATTGGAGGACAACACAGTCACACGTCAGAGACAACTGCTTCCCCTTACCTCGCAGGGAACTGTTAAGCTTATGTGCAAATAGATGTTTCGTAGGGCAGGTTACCACTATTTTCATATCTACTGATGCAAGATAGTCCAAGCACCTAAAAAAAGAAAAAATCACTTGGTATGAAACCATGATATGCAAATAAAAGTACTTGCGCAAAATTTTCAGTGTGTGGTTTCACCTTAAGCGAAAAATGCAACAACCGAAGTTGGGCTGACATGACAATGAACTAACTAGCATTTATGTTCCGGAGTGTCCGCCCTGCAAACCGTAACTGTTGACTTTCGTTTACTCAAGACTTCAACAATCATCGAAAACTCGTGAATCTGGAAGGTTAATTAGTGATACCGTATTTGTTGTAGCACCAAGGCGAACCAAGGCACTTACTGAAACGTTGTACTGCCGAACATACAACGTTCATCACTACTTTGAATGCGAGTGCAGTCAGGTCAACGCACACTTCCAATGTGCTTCAATCGGTGATACGAAGCCGAAATAGATAGAGGAAACGGTATTCCGATATTATGCCACGCATCTCTACTACATGCGATTTGGTGCACAGAAACAGGCACATACTTTAATGAAGAATGAACTCACCCCCTTAAACTTGAAGGCCAGAGAACAAAGAAACGCTGTCCACGACAGTGTACTCTCAGAGCACTCAAAGAGCTCTGCTGCGCTCAACAGTTTTTATCACTGGACAGCACGGCGTACGTTCTCGCTATGCTCAAAAATTGCAAGACAAAACGTGCGGGAGATTAGAACTTCGAAGTATTTTCGTATAACAACCAGTGGAGTGTAGCCGCCAAGACATAACTGCTACCCGTTGCGCGTCCGGAAAGTTTGAAGTTTCAACGGTTGAAAGAAACTGAATAGGTTCGAACTGGTTGGATGGATGGATCATGGATGGTGACTGGGTAGACGGGCAGACGTCATTGCCATTGCTTTAGCTCGTGCTTATTGAGTACTTATTTTTGTAATATTCTTTAATTTCCGTGGCCGTTCAGTAAAATTAGGTGGCGGAGGTTTAATGTTAAGTTACACATATGCCAATCCAGCGGAAGTGACACCAACATCATCATCATTATGCCATCGCCATCGTCGTTGCAGCGACGAGTGGGCGAGTGTCGTATTTTGGTGCTGTGTGTGTTGAAAATCGCTGTTCTTTTTGGAAACATTTTATCAGTGCCTTTGCTACTGAGCTGCAGGTCTGCCTAATATGTAGCGTATTGCCTGTTCAGCTGTTTCAAAGAGATACCATGGGCAGTTTCAAGATTTTTTGAAGGGTCCTGAAATTCCTGAGTCACGTCAGATTCCATTTTACTGCTGCAGCCGTGTAGCTTGTGGGAAAATGTTATGTGCAGTAAACAAACATCTGCCATCTGCTGCCCACAGTACGTGTAAAGTGCTTCTGTGTTTGTGGAGCAATGGTTTACAGTGCTGCGCTGTACGATCCGTTGGAGTCGTCGACTTTTTTATTTACGTTTCAGTGATTCAATAATTTAGTTGCTGATTTCTTTAAGTTGGTGTAGCGTACTATTCTGCAGGGCTGTACCAAATTTACATTTACCAGCAACGGTAACGCCACCAGGAACGCTAGTTCAAGAAGCAATGGAAATGCGGGCTTTCGTTAAGAAAAAGGATATATATTCAGTAAAATAAAATATTGCTTCACAGCACTTAGATTCTGGTAATGTCTTCTAGTTGTGGATGCTATATATATGCTTGTCAGTGAGCCAAAACAACTCGGACCATCATATGTAGGAAAATTATTTAAATTATCTACGTACCTCAGTCAGACTGCCTTCATCTGACTGATCTTTTGTTACAATATATGGGCATACAACTCACATAGCATGAAAGACTACATCCACTTAGTCATAATATAATTGGACAAAGTTAATTGGTCCATTCATGCATAGTTTCTGAAAGTTGTTACAGAGTCCAGTTTTATTACCTCAGTATGATCATTTGCAAACAGATTGTACTTGCTGCTTCACACATGTGTGATGGACAGTAAGAGAATAAGGAATTTCCTTCATGTATTCGGATCATCCAACAAACCTTACTCTGCTGTGAAGAAAATAATAAATCTATAGCGTAACATTGAAAAAAAAAAGTGTACAGATTAGAGCTCAACGTTACTCCCTAATATAGTCACTTTATTTAGCTGAACATTTTTGATACTGTGATACCAAGTATTCAATACATTGTCTGTGCCATGCTATGTCCTGTTTACAAAGTGAGGCACTCACTTTGCATTTCACCTGATCAATTTGTGTTTCATGATCACTTGCGAATCGGTGACTGCCGAGGGGCGCTTTGAGAGGAAGATGGAACAGCATATTGGGCAAATTTTCATTGAAGTAGGAATCATCACCTTGTGCACGAGGAGAACGAAGTATACAGGAAGCTCACGAAAAGGAAACTCACGTTTGTGAGTCTCCTGTATACTTCATTCTCCTCATGCTCAAGGTGATGCTTCTTACTTCAACGTTGCACCAGCTCACTTGTGTACTTTTCTCTCTTTGGCAAATTTCCAGATGAATTTCTGTAACCAATCCCGAGTATTCGAAGTGCAGACAGCGTTGACGTGGTACGCTACACCATTCCAAGTCCTGTGCGTTTTTGTTTCATTGTAGTTTGAAGCTTACCCAGGATCTCGCAGTACATCTGCATTTACTGTGATTGTGCGTGTGAGGTAATCTACAAGTTGCACACAACGATAGTCCAAAAATACTGTCGGCATAGCCTTTCCGAACGAAAACGAGGGTTTGACCTCCTTCAGAATGCTTTCACCGGGCACACACCATGACTTTCTTTCTTTCTTTCTTTATTTACCCTCAGGTCTCAGAGGAATTACAGAGGGGAGTGGGGGCAGTGAACATGTCTTCAAGGAGCTTTCGGAAACGTGCAGCATCCTGGACGACGACCAGCGAGGCAGGAAGGCTGTTCCATTCGAGTGCTGTCTTAGGAAGGAATGAGTTGTAAAAATGGTTTGTGCGGCTGAACGGTACGAGAACTTTTTCAGAATGATCCAAGTAATTGGACATATGATGAGGAGGGGATAGCAGTGAGTACCTAGGAAGGACGTTATTATAATAGAGCTTATGAAATAATGAGAGACGAGAGAATTTACGACGTAGAGATAAAGGCGGGAGAGATCCGTTTAGTTTAAGTGAGGTGACGCTGGTGAAACGAGAGTAATCAGAAAAGATGAAACGAGCAGCCCGGTTTTGTAGAGCTTCTAGCTTGTAGTCGAGGTTAGCCTGGTGGGGGTCCCAAATAGACGACGCATATTCCAACTTAGGTCTGACCAACGTAACATAAAGTTGTCTCTTTAGTTCAGAAGGTGCCCTGGAATAGTTACGTTTAATGAACCCTAGCGTTCTATTAGCACTTGTGAGTACGTTATTAATATGGACGTCCCATGTTAGGTTGCTAGTGAGGTGAACACCAAGGTACTTATAAGAACGTACAGAGTCTAGTTTATGGCCTCCAAGAAAATAGGTGTTAAATGGAAGGTTACTGCGATTAACAGGCATGTGTTTGCATTTGTCAATATTTAGATTCATAAGCCAAGTATTACACCAGCTAGAGAGAGCGTTGAGGTCATCTTGTAGGGCAACAACGTCGGACGGAGAAGTGATTGAGCGATAGATAACACAGTCGTCAGCAAACAATCTAATATGCGAGGTAATTGAGAGCGGTAAGTCGTTAATATATATCAGAAATAAGAGAGGACCAAGGACTGACCCTTGGGGTACTCCGGACAGAACAGGGACGGAGGGCGAATACGCATTGTTAACATACACGAATTGTGATCTATTATAAAGGAAGTCTTTGATCCAAGCTAGAACATTAGGGTCGATTTTTAGGTAGGACAATTTGTAAAGGAGGAGGTCGTGCGGGACAGTATCGAATGCTTTACGAAAGTCGATGAATATGGTGTCGATGTGGGACTTGGCATGTATAGACGTGAATAAGTCATGGGTGAAATACACAAGCTGTGTTTCACAAGAAAGACCACGGCGGAATCCGTGTTGTGCATCACTGAAGAAAGACGTAGATTCAAGAAAGTTAATGAGGTTGGAATAGATTATATGCTCAAGAAGTTTGGAAGGTACAGAGGTTAGTGAAATGGGCCTGTAGTTACCTGGATCATGCTTACTGCCTGACTTGTAAACAGGGATAATCTTTGCCACCCTCCAGTCGTCCGGGATGCTGCCTGTTTGTAAACTTTGCAAAAATATATTGTACAGCAAGAGACCTGTTGACTCCTTTGTGCTTTTTAGAATTTTAGAGCATATATTATCGGTTCCACAACTAGAAGACATTTTTAGTTTATCAATAAGGGAAAAAATTCCACTAGGAGCAAGAACAATAGGGTCCATTGGAAACATCACGTTATTATTCCTGAAATCATATGAAGTGCAAGCAGGATGAGATTTTGTGAACGATTTTGAGAAAGCTTCGCTAAGAGCAGAGGCGCAAACGGCCGGCGGTATCGCGGAGCCCTCAACCTCGAGTTGTAATGTGGAATGATCTTTGGGTAAGATGGCGTTCCAAAATAGCTTTGGATTAGTGCGAAGAAGAGATGGTAGGGTCGAGTGGAAATATGTTGTTTTTGCGGAAGCCAAGGATAGTTTATAATCATTAGAGGCAGAGTGATAGTTATCCCAATGCTCAGTAGCGTTAGTCCTTCGTGCTCTTTGAAACGAACGTTTTTTCCTATTTCTTAGACGTCTCAGGTCACGGCTAAACCAAGGAGAGCGACACGAGACAGGGAAAGTAATACGCGGAATGTAGAGCTCAGTGAGTCGATTGATCTCATATTTAAAAAGAAGCCAATTCTCATTTACAGATCGCGATGAGAATCCTGCATAGAAGCCTTCTGAGAAGACAGTGAGGGCCGCGTTAATAGCATCAAAATTACCCTTTGCAAAACAGGTGATCGTCTTAGTGAACACATGCTTAGTGAGAGCAACGCGTATAGTTGACATGATGATGTTGTGGTCACTAATACCCGGTAGGACGCTAACAGAATGAACACTGTCAGGATGAGAGCAAAACATTAAATCTAAAACACTTGAGCGAGAAGCGCAAATTCGCGTGGGCTCAGATACAAGCTGTGCTAAGCAAAAAGTCGAGATGACAGTAATGAAGTCTTCACAAACAGTGCTGCGGGGGCAGGAATAGGGCAACGAATCCCAAACAATATTCGGAAAATTGAAATCGCCTAGTAGATATAACATACTTGAGGGGAATTTGCATGTTAATTCACAAAGGGCGTCGTGAAGCGAGCAGGCAAACGAGGCTGGCGATGACGGGGGGCGATAGCACACACCTATCAGGACAGTATGTTGTAAGCCGGGTACAGCGGCCCACACCATCTCCAAGTCAAGAACTGATGTGGTTATCAATATGGGATTTAGAGAAGCTTTGACTGCTAAAAGAACTCCACCACCGATGCGCTGTTCCCTGTCACATCGGAACACATTGTACACAGAATAATTATTTCCAAAAATTTCTTCATTAGTTATATCAGGTGACAACCAAGTTTCTGTTAGGCCGATAACATCAGCATCACAATCGTCAACATGGGAAAACAAGGAGTCACGTTTTTCGCTAGACCGTATACCACGGATATTAGTAAACAACAAAGAGAGGTTCGTACACTGCGTATCAGGAGCGGTTCTGTGGGCGGGTAACATCAGAAGCGCAAGTAGTTCTGCCAGATGAGTCAGCAGCAGATAGTGAGGACAACCTAGTCACGTGCTCCTTGGGTGAGTTCGTCGCAGGATCCCAAGAATAAACCTTCCCATTTAGGTATAACTTGTCGTATACGAGACGAACTTTTGTACCGTTGTTCCTATCTGTGAGGCAGCTATTCCACAATTGTCTGCGTATATCTTGAACTTTCCTAGTGAAATCCTCACGTACAAATATGTTCGTGCCTTTTAGTTCCTTACAAGACCTTAAGATGGCAATTTTTTCCCTGAAGTCAAACAATCGCAATATTATGGGCCTACTGCCTGAACGTTTGTTGCCAAGTCGATGGATACGCTCAATAGACTGCACTTTTACACCGATTTTATCAAAGACAGAGTGCTCAACGAGTTCAAGTAACTTGGCATTGCTTTCATCTCCTTCTTCTGGTAGGCCATGGATAACAAGATTGTTTCGTCTGGACCGACTTTCGAGGTCCTCCACTTTAGCCGTAAGTGCAGCAATGGATTCATGCAGGACAGTTACAGTGCTTTTTACGTCGCTGAACTCAGTCAGGAGTGGTTCGATTTTAGCTATTCTAGCTGATAGCAGTTTGAATTGCTCATTGTTTTCATCAACTGCTTTCTGCAGTGATCTCTGGTCGCGTTTGATGTCGTTGAGCGTTTTGGCAGTATCTGCCTGACCTTTTAAAATCTCATTCAATTTTTTCTCAAGCATATCTCCGGGGCCAGGGTTCAGTTCAATGTCGCCACACAAAGCAAGCAATTTAAAACACATGGCAGAGCAATCGCAAACAATAGTAATCAGTGTGAGTGGACACGGCACTATTACCAAACATAGGCAATTACTACGAACAGAGACTTCCTATGGTATTTTGTCTCAGCACTTTCATGATGCACCCACGTTTCATTAATAATAATGGTTCCAATAAATTCGTTTTGACCGTCTTGATACCATTGAAGGAAAGTGCAAGCTGCATTCATTCGTTGCTCTTTACGACCGTTAGTGAGCAAATGTGGGCCCCATCTCGCATAACTTTCGCTGACCAAGCTGAAGGAAATTTGTTCCCTTGAGTATCAGAGTGCAATACCAGTGACCCGCAGTCTCCGTTAACAATTCTCGGAATTTCAGAAAAGAAACGTTGTTTCGTGGTGTTATAGCTGATCTCCCACTGTACTGTTCATTGTGCAGATTTTCACGACCCTGTATAGAGGACACACCATTTCAATGACTGTAAAGTGTTTTGTATAAACAGGTGTTAACTGTCAGTGGACATTCTCTAAAGCACATTTTTTTCTTTAACGAAAAGTATGATAGCTCTTACTTACTAGGATAATCAGACGTACTCGGAAATATTACATCCATGCTTGAAAGCCTGACACATAGGTGAACGGCACTCCATTAACCAACGTCTGCAGTGCCGGGATGTCACACCCAACTACTACACCATTCAGTTTGTCCTAGTGGTGTTTCCTTTGAATAACAAATATCGGGAAACTTATTTTTGGATGGCCCTCCTAATTCCAGTTCTCGTTCTGCATTTGGCTACATTTTTTAGATTTCTTGTGGTGACTCTTGTGGACAGATACCAGCATGGAAGACTTAGGAATAATTGGGGTTTACATTGCGAGACAACTGAGATCATGAGCGACGCCACAGCAGTCGGTCTGTGGATTGCCCACCTGAGTGTCCTTAAATGTGCAATGAAAACTCACCACACAACACACCGTATTTAACCCTTTCGGCTCTGGATTTTAATTTAAACATTCAGTTCATTTCATTCATTCATTTTTTTCCGACCAGATCTGGTTTCTATACCGTTCAAGGAACCCAAAAATACGAAATACAAGGTTACTATTTCTCGGCAGAAGATGGCGTCCTGTATTAAATATAGTACATCAGGGCTCAGTGGTTGTGAAAAAGGTAAACATGTTTGACGCTATAATTTATTTTTGACCCTGTACAGAAACGGGAAAATGTACACTATGATCACCTTGAGCTAACTGTTGTCGAAAATATTGCAGCGGATGTGGAAATCCTTCTGCAAGAGGAACATTGATTTTTTTAGCCCAAAACATTTGCCGTACGGCTTCTTCATTAGTTTATTTCACCCTGTATATTATTCCCTGTGATTTGTTCTTCTTGAAACTCGTCAGTTAGCTCATGTAATGCATGATGCCCGTCGTCTGCCGCATCTCGTGAAGCAAATTCTGCGTCTTCCTCCTTACCTGGATCATCCTCTCGGTCAGATGCCTTGTAATTACCAAGTAAGGAAACATGGGAATATGAAGGGATAATTATTCGTCGCGAAATAAAACCTACTAGGCGCAGTTCCTACCAATAAAATCAAAAGAAAGCAAACGAAAACACTGTAGCGAAGGAGTACGTCCTGAGCCCAACTTCCAAGGAGTGATAGGCACCGGGCCATGATGTACTAAGTATAGTACATATGTACCTGGACGTGCCATATCCGATGCATACACTGGGGCAGTGTTTTTTCAGTGAGCATAAGGTCTTGAATGTTTCATAAATAACATGCAAAATTCTCATCACGCCCGTTACAATACTTGACTCATAAAAAAATGAATATTTTGTACTTCCCGCTGCTTCCCTCACAGGCGGCTTTACCGTCTTCGTCGTCGTCTTCCCCAGTTCCAGGGCACGCGAGAGCGCAACAAGCGATGCAGATGCGGATTAGAACGTCTTACGAATATTTTCGCTTCTTTTTTGCCTATTTCGCCCATTTCATTGAGGCGTCAAAACAGATCTTTTTTTGTGCTTTTTTTAGTACACCAGGGCCGAAAGGGTTAATGTCCCTTGCGGAAGATGGCATATCTAAGCAACTTGTATCTTGGCACTAAGTTGCTCGTGATTTTGGCCGGGTTCGAACCGGCGATCTCGGAATCAGAAGGCGAACACACACCGCTTCAGAACCTCACAAGACAAAATCTTGATGATTTCTAATATGTGGTATATACAAGGCCAGCTACAAGACGTCTACAATTAGAGGTCAATTACTAAATGTCTACCATATGTCTTGTAAATCACTAATTTTAGACATCTAAATAATTGTATAAGACTTTTAGACGTCTAGTCAACGTCTAGTATGGACACTATCTCTGAAGTCTAGGGTTAGAACACGTCTGGATGTCTAGTAGACTACCATGTGTTCCCTGGGGTGTCATGTATGATACATACCTAAATTTGGTTGACGCTCATCTGAAAACCTCCAAGATTTTGTTGAAATTTGAATATTCTTATTTCTATGGTACTGCTGCTTTGAGAAACAATTTTTTACCGGCGGACAAAAATTACAATGTATAGGGTTAACCGCCGTCTCTTACGACTAGCATGCAAATTAATATCGCGGCCTTACTGTGTAGAATGTCCCCTTTACCCAAAAGAAGCCTCCTGCTTCTGTGCATTGATGCCTCTTGATGTCTGCTAGTTGTTTCATATCCTGTTGTTTTCCTGGAACACTGACGGCAGTGATCTCAAACACATCAACTGATGAGTTTTCTTGATCTGGCCAGCTTTAGGTAGGCGCATGGGAGTTTCGGAGTTTGATTTTTGTCTTAATTACTCGTTCAATCTCTGCGGTTTACGTTCCTTTCGACAGTTGCACATGCGTTGACGTCCGCATTCTGAGCACGCTTGATACTGAACCAGCAAGAAGAACTGGGCGTCAAAGTAAAGCGTTGAACATGCTTTGTGAGTGGGATCACTCTGGTTTACACTTCACAAAACAAACTTCGAGAATAAACTCCTCGAAATAAATCACGAAAAAATCAACGGTGTAAAGATCAAGCCGTAAAAATCAACTTTTGCGATACAAACGCTTCAGATTCAAACTTTCAAAATAAATCGTCTCTGATTGGTCGACAGGCACGACAGCCTCAGAGCAGCGAAGGCTTTTGGCTCCCGCATCTCAAAATAGTTCCCCGCAGGGTGAGGCTTTTTGCGGTGGGCTGGGAACGAGAGTACCGTGTCTGGACGAATCGTTTACTGTATTCTCCGCCGGCTATCAGGATTCTGTTGACACTGCAGTGAATGATTTGTTCTCGCCTGTCAAATTTGAGTATGTCGAACTCTGAATTCGTGTCGTGTCACCAAATGAGTTCCCGCTGTTGGTTCCAGCTATGGTGGTCACCTGCTATATTATGAACATTGTCGCGAACATCGCCATTCTCCTGCAGCTGCCTTGGTTGTGAAGTCGTAGAGTTGAAAAGCGGCGATCGACGAAAAAGCCTGATTCTGATACCGTGTGGATGTGTTGTGTTTGTCCGTTTGTATGTGTTTGTGTGTGTTCCAGCCTCAGAACCGTAGAATCGTGAAATCGGAACCTGCCTGTGGTTTTCCTTGTGACCCTACGTTCTGATAAACGCAGGGAACGGGTACTGGACAGACTCTCGAAATTCATTTCTGCAAATAAGCTGCATATGAATGTAAAGAAATTGTTTGTTTGTTTGCAAGAAAAAAAAAACTATTTTCTCTCGGATGAATAACTCGAGTCAGCAGAGGTGCCCTATTTTTTTCTACCCAGCATACGGTAGTCTCAAAGTGTAACGAAATAAGACTCTAATTTCAGGAACATCCACATTGTTTCGCGCACCTTCCTAGATAACGATAACAAAAGCTGCAAAAGATGTATCTAGACATAATACTTCAAGCACTTTGTTTTCACTGGTCTTCGAATACTATGGAAACTAAGAATGCCATTTTCTTAAATACCGTGAAATTTTCCCACATAAGTTTTTGCATCTTTTTTACTCACGTGGATATAGAGTACAAATTCTGGTTATCAAATGTCGGAACTGAAGAAAATCAAGCGCAATAAGTAACTGAAATCAGAAGTGCGAGAAATGAATGGCACCCTCTGTTGTATTTGGTTGCCTTCCTTTCTCTCCTATGATCTTCACATTCAGAAATCCCGAAGTACGTTTATTAGCAGGTCACTCATTATGCCAAGCACCCATGCCAAGAAGAGGTATAAAATTTACGGTACCAGCTACTTCACTGTATGGCACCCTTGCACCTATTTTTACAGCGTATAAATATTGTGCTGAAATATGTAATCGCTGTAAAACTTGCATCCTGCGCGACATTACACTAAATGTGCTGCTTGCAGATCTGCAGCATTGTTTCTTCCTCACGTTCAAGTGAAAAGGCAAAAAGAACGCTCCGAGACTTACTCTCAGACAACCATTATCTCGGGGCCATGTCCTCGCACTAAATGGTCACGAGCATACTTTTGAAAACTATAGCGGCACATAGGGAAACCGACGTTGCATTTGCACCGACTTTCTATTTCCAATAATTAAACGAGACCTAATTAGTATATCCACTTCGGATGTAGAACATGTTGTCACCCATTATAACTGCAAAAATATGATTTCTCAGAGAAAAAAAATAAAAAATTCAGTCCGTGGACACGCTATATGCACCGCACCTACTAGAAATTAACCAGTTCTTGTTGAAAATATACTGGTATTTGTGTCTTATGTGATGTATGGCCCACATTTTCTTTTTGACCAGCTATGCCAGTGTGAGAGCTCCTACGCCAGACTAGCTAAGTCCTCCTCTTTGTCCTCCATGCGGTCACATATATGTTACGCTACAAGGAAGCTAGCTGGTACCACAGTACCAAACAGGTGAATTAACATGAACACAATCACATAGCAGAGTGAATCACAACCACCATTATTGATTTAGTTTGCTTGGTCGATGGCAACTGAAGGTGGCATATTTCTTTCCTCAGATTTCTTTATTGGTTTGTTCCAGCTAGAAACAGGAGCCATACACTGAGCAGCAGGGCATAATAAAACCCTCCATAAGCATGACTTTGCCTCTTTGGCTGTGGCAAGCGTGGCTTTGCCTCCACAAGCATGACTTTGACATAATTGTTTTGTGCCGTGATAAAGGGTACTATGACTGTGTTCGCAGCACCATTTAAAAAGTTGGCCCCTATAGGGCTAGATTGCAACCCCCTATTATGTGCAGATATTCTGATGCCTGCAGAGCTGTAAGCTGTTCTTCTGGGTGAAAGAAAGCTTGAGGACTGTATACGTTGTGGCTCACTGCCAAAGAGATACGGTTGGAGAAGAAATTACTGGACATAAAGCACAGTGAGGCATGCTCCACCCAGGCCACAAGGAGGTACAATTAATTTGAGCCACCTTCTGTTAATGCAGCAAAAACACTTATTTCCACTGAAAGAAAGGCTGTGGGCTTTTTTTCTGTTGTGGTTGAAGGGCACACGAAATCATAATAAATTGTTTCCAAAAGCTGTTATATCATATTCTGACATGATCTGAGCCAATATGGTCAGCTGATGCTATAAGATCTACAGAAAACACATGCCAGCAGATTCTGAACATGCTCTAGGAGAGGGTATGCCCTTGAAATGATGAGATTTGTTCACTTTCCAGATGACTTCAGGTATGTGAAAACAATCATAAATGTTAACAAAGCTGTTATGAAGCAGCGACTGCAATTAATCTGTAGAACTGGGCAGAACAGTTGAATGCAGAATTTGTTCAAAGTGTGCTATAGCGTCATGCAGATGGGATATGAATGAGCTGACGAAACATTTTTTTCTTGCGTAAGAACAAATACACCTGTATGATCTCAAAATGGAAAAGCAGAGCTTCGATTTTCGAAGGACAGAGGCATCTTTTATTTTTATCTTTTTTCTATTTTTCTATTTCTATTTTTTTCTATTTTTATCTTTTTTTGCTTCCTAGATGGCCTCAACTGACGAACAAGCTGCAGCACATTATGGTACCAATTTTTTTATTTTTTAAAGAAAAATAAACCTGTCGAATTTCAATATGTTGCAGGAGAGGACTATTTATACAAATAAGGGAAGATTTCTTTTAGACGACCTATATGTGAATATACTATCTGAAAAAAAGTAGATTTTTGCAAGTGCTTGATATTCTCAAACACATGGTTAAACAATGAATATAGATCAGCTTGATATTTTTATGTGAAGCTAATCACAAGCAATCAGTTACAAGCATAAATAATCTGGGGCACCTCCAAGAATGCTAATTTGTCAGAAATTTATTGTAAACTTGACCCCAAATGTGCTCCGTTCTTGAGTTCTCACCACATCAACAGATTTATTCTCGTTCTACATACCCTTTGGGATGGCAGACTCGTGCTTCCCCTCTAACACCAGGCAAGGAAAGCGCACACATGATGTATATGTAGATGTCAGAAGGAGGCTCGTCAGAGACAACTTCAAATTTCGGCACAGTTTAATGCGCCCCATTGTTCAAGAAAACAAAATGATGATTTACATTCGATATATATATCGTCTAAAATTTTTTTTTCAGTGATATTTTAGAGAGTCAAGCTACATCTCTGGCTGGTTTTGGCTGGAATAGCCCAGGTTGACAGTTACACAAGCTGATGTATGTCAGCATAGAAAATATAAAGGAAAAAAGGCAATTTAAAATGCCTCACTCAATTTACTACTTTTCATAGCTTACACTTTGACAGGTGTTTTTTATCCTAAAGTGCTTTCATTGCCAAAATCAACGAGAATGACCGTCATCACATTAACAAGGGGGGATATGTTTAATGCAAAGTAAGAAAAAAGGGAAGGGAAAGGTTAGCCACGGTGTGGGCTTGCTATTCCCTAATGCTTTCAAGTAAACAGAAGAAAACAGCTGGGCTACAGAAAATTATCAAAAAGTACAGAAGAAACAGCTCCTTCACTAATCGTTGCGCATAGGACGCATTAACAAGTTTCAACTGTATACCAAGTAATAACAAACATGTCCTTACTTTTTCTGCAATCAAGATGTGAATTACATCGTTGAGTTGCAGGCTTCAGTGAAAAATCACTGCTTGTGATGTCACAGCCGAGTGAGTACGGCACTGCTAGTGACGCAACATGTGATTCCAGTGTCTTTCACCCCACGTTATTTCATGAGCAATTAGCATCAGAATCAATGAGCTTGCACTTATGAAGGGTAATTTAATTTGTGCGATAAACATACTGCAGTGCTAATTTACAATGCAGTTTGTGGCTTTGGAGCACACTCATATTCAGCATGCCGTGTGAACTAGAGGATCATTTTCTGCCATAAACATTAGATGAGCGAAGACCCCAAAAAATGTAAGCACTGTTTTCGTGCATTTGACAACCTGCATTTTTGTTACTAAGAGGCTCTCTTCGTAGCTAGAGGGAAAGGGTGCTGGCAATGTGGCACATGTTCATAAGATGTGGAACCAGAGACACAGAAAAAAATTGACAGCGTATCATGATCTCAATCATGTCATTGTGTCCGTGTTTCTGTCTCCTGTTCTGCACTTGTTAATCTTTTTGTGTAGTTGCTGGATTTTAGCCCAACAGCAGGGGTCAGCAATTAGAGAACATCAAGAACATGCAAGGCATACATTTCCTCATTCTCCGCATTCCTCATTCAAGTAACGTTGAAGAAGTAACCATGCGAAGAAACAATACAACAGTGAAGCTGGCTTCAGTACACTACAACATGTCACATGTAACAATATACAGTATGCCTCAGTGTTTCCCAAACCGTGTGTCATGACCCCCATTGAGGCCGCGATAGCACAAACGGGGCCCAAGAGAAAGCAGATGAAGTTGCTGCATAGAAACTAGTTGATTGGTGTGAAGTGTGCAAGAGTGTGTGCCACGGTATGATGTCGAGGGAAACGCAGAAGACACGCTGCCACAACAAGAAAACGTCTCAGGCTCTTCGAAGTTTCTTCGGACTTCCCCACCCCAATACAGCTAAGTGATTTGGATGAGACTGGCGCAGTGCATTTTTGCAAGAGTAGTCTGAGTTGTGGTTTTGATTGTGAATTTAAGAAGCCAGAATACGTTGTGTGAATTTTGTTAGGTCCCTGTGTGACGATTTCATTAAGTGGAGAGTGCCGTAAGCCAGGGTTGTATGATCGCAGAGTTGGACGTGCGATATATCTTCATGTTTTTGTTTGTCGTTCAGTAAAAGTGCAAGTTTCCTTGGTTGTTGAAAATGAGTCTGGGCTCATTCATTACCGCACTGGCCACAGTGCCTGCACTAGCCGGGTCCGAATCTATACATTGATCACGGGTGTAAGTTTCTTCCACTCATTCCGACCCGAACCCGTGACACTCTGATGAGAGTAGCTAGTTATTAGCTAGTTTTTACTAGTCTGCTGTCTTACAGTGGAACAAACTTATTTCTTGTGCATGATGTTTATGTGTTCCTTCTCCCAGCCCTTTGCTTAGCCACATGATGCCGTTGTCAGCACCCTTGTGGTATCTGTGCAAGTGTGCACTTCTTGTATCTGCAGGAATCCTAGATAACCTCGCTCACAACAAAGTTCAAAAATGTGCGGCGCAAAATACACAATAATAGGAGAGTTGACGAGAACAGAATCAAGTATGGCAAGAAACTAAAGAGGAAGGCGGAAGACAGCGCCATTAATACCGAGGCCAGCTGAAAAACTGAAGTGGTGCTTAAAAGACGGAAACTACACACAAGCAACATTGCAGTACGTAGCCTCTCTTCATATTGCACCTATTTGTACCTTTCTGCGTCGCTGTTGTTTTTAGGACAACAACACAAGACTGAATTGCGTACTCCTTCTTTTGGTAGGAAGCAAGTCCTGGGTCCAGTCCTGGTCGCGCTGGGAGAGGAAGGCTTCCGGCGTCGATGGCGTGATCACCCTTCCGTTGTCATTCAGGATGCGTATGTTAGCATCGTTGGTGCACCTCCATAAATGTATAAAGGCCATCTCATATGTACATAGCCACAGTGACGAATATGGTCGTCATGTGTATATAGTCACAGTTGTGTAGTCATATATGTACAGTCCCATAGTCATGCAACCATATATACATTGTATCTTGTGCATTATAACTAAGTCCAACTAGTGTATTAGTGTATTATTATTAGTATTAGTACTCGTAGTGTGCTCTATAGTATGAGTCGTCTAATAAATTTTCTCAAACAGCAAGTCCTTCCTTCATGGATGGGGAAGACTGCAACAGTGCTGCAGCTCATGAAGAATGGCTGGTAAAAGAAGCTAAAAAGTTCAATGGAGATGAAGAGGTTATAGATATGTGGATGGCGGCTACAATGAAACAATGAACGGCAGCTATTGTGAGACTCCCATTGGCAACCAGCAAACAGACTTCCCCGTACCTGACGGACTCTCTGAGGGTCTGTGAATTCCATGCCTTTTAACTACTGCTGAGTTAACGTATGTGAATTCTGTGGCTAACAAAATAGGTATGAACAAGAAGTGTCAATTTGTCATTGCCATGTCACTTTCGATAATAAAATTTGGCATTTCCTAGTGGCTGAAATTGTTGGTAGCCCTGAAGGTTGTACAGTATCAGTCCATATGTCTAAGGCCTCAATCTTATTTAGTAACTTTTTTTACAGGAAAATGACGGAAGGAAGTGTAAATTTCTCATTGTATTTTTCCTTACAGGTTGTTTTCTTTTCTTTTTTGGGGGGGGGGAAACTTCATCAAGTCATGTTTTGACGTAGAGAGTTCCGGTGCATTAGCGTCAATTTGTGGAAGAAATAAACATGCCTCTATGCCAGTGGGCGCATTGGATGCAGCATGGAAAAGGGGAGCGTCCGCGATGCCATAGCACCCGTGGCCGTCCAAGAATTCATATGTTTTTCTCCAAAATTTGTGGGGATTGGTATTTGTCTTATCCGTTCTGCCAGATGTCTATCTTTTTGCTGTGGGCAAGGATCTTAGCCGTGGTTGTTACAGGAGGCGGTGGTATTTGTAACACAGGTGTCACAGAAATAGCGTAAATTTTCCCTTTTTTCACCCTCTTTGTAAAGTGGTGTGTTCCCCTACTTAGTGAAGCCCTACTTAGGTCCCTTTCTTGTGTTTAGTTCTTCAATGAACTTGCGAGGTTTTGTCGCCACAAACCGCTACAAGTGATGGAAAACACCCTGGAGTGCGTCCGAAACGTTCCTCTAAAAGGCATAATCAAATGCAAGAACGAGCGTTGGGAGCCGCTGGTCATTGAAGAAGGACGGGAAGACACAGGAGACACGCGTAGGAAACGCAAGTACTTTTACTGAGTTGAAGAAGGACATAAACACAGTTGAGCAACTTACTGCTCAACGGAATGATCAGGGTAGTGCTACACAGTGCTGGGGCTAAAGTACCAAGTATGGTTAGCTAGTTATGGGTAACACTTAATCATGTGCAATGCTTTGACTTTTCCAGATCTGCCGCAAAGTGAAAAGCAATCACCAACTAAGGATGCAGAAATTTTGGCGAGTTGATGCATGCTCAATCGATGCAGCACAACGATGAAGGCAAGAAGGATCAGACAAACACAGGCACTGACTACCAACTGAAGGATAATCTGCAACCGCAGGAAAATGAAAGGGAGATAGGAGGGAGAAGGGGGGGGGGACGAGGCTACACAGGTCACACGTTTGACCTTTGTGACGTGGGACCTGTGTAGCCTCGTTCTGTAAATGTTTTTCTTTCCTCTTTGACTACTTTCTCCCGTTTTGTTTCCTTTCTTTTTTTTAATGATGCAAAGGCGACAGCACACGAAAGGGTGCACATTGTTTTCGCTCGGAAATTTGATTGTTGTAATTGTGTACCTGCATGGTACACAGCTACTTTAACCGTGATCCAAAACAGGCATGCACCACTATACAACACCACTTGCTTATATCCAGCGAGTATATACAGGGTGTTCAAAATCAAGCCTTCACGAGCGCTACGCAGACACGGCGATGACAGGAAACCGGATGATAACTTTACGCTACTTGTGTAAGAAACAGGTGCTGCTAATTATGTACCACCTGTTTCTTACTCAAGGAACAGAAAAAAATAGCGCCAGTTTGCTTTTGTTCGGCTATTTATAAAGTGCTAGTGAAAGCTTAATTTTGCACACCCTGTACAGCTTCTTTGTACCTATACCTAAGTGTGCCACAAAAATACAGGGTGTGTGCAGAAAAACGTGACCCGCATTTTTACGTGTAACTCGTTGTCTACTGAGCCGAGGAACTTCCGGTGGCGCACAACGGCGTATTTATGCGTGCGAAAGCTACAAAAAAATCCTGGAAGCCATGCTCAGTGTAAAAAAAATGAACAGAGCGCGAAAACATGGGCTTCCATGCATTAGAATATGGCGGGCATGACAGTGCGTGGTAGTGCACTTCGGTATCACGAGAGTTATGTGCAGGCACCGCTAGGGGTACTGCCGATGAGCATCCATGTGGGACTGTGGGACATCGTTTCGATTTATGCACCGATAGCTCCCCTAGCGGTACTTGAACACAACTCTCCTACGTTCACCATGTTGCCCTTTCACATACACCCTGTTGTCCACCATGTTGCCCTATTCTGATGCACGGAAACCGACGTTTTCGTTGCTCCGTTTATTTTTTAAGCTGAATATGGCTTCCACAATTTTTCTGCAGATTTCGCACGCATAAATGCGCCATCGTGCGCCACCGGAAGTTCGTTAGTTAGGTAGGCAACAAGCTATGTGCCTAAATGCGGGTCACGTTTTTCTGCACACACCCTGTATATTGAAAATCTACTTGCCTGGAAATTGTGAGGTCAATGGCGTTAAGCTACCGAGAACTTCTGCCGTAAAATGGGATCGCACGCGAGAAATTGGAATTTCTCAATATATAACTTTCTCTATATATATGAAGTAGACGGGTCGAAATCCAGCGAACCGGTAGGGAAGTACCAATGGAGTTGCCTCAAGACAAGAGCCGCCGATATTTCGAACAGACACTTCTTCTTCTGTCATCACCGTGCTCATCATATGCATTGTATTTAACGGGTTAGTATCACGTGTGTGTACGGACCCTTTTTTCCCTCCAGGCTGTTGACCTTAAATTCGCATGAAAGTGAACACGTGATACTAATCCTTTAAATACAATACCAATGATGAGGACGGTGCCCTTAAGAAGAATAGCGTCTGTTCGAAATGTCGCCGGCTCTCGTCTTCAGGAAACGCCCTTCTTACTTTCTCTATAAAAATTTTATAGGATGTAGTACCGTACTACTTTCAAGCTTCAGTAATGGAAGTTTTTTTCGCTTAAGTACGTATCTTACGTACCTTACTGTTAACCTGGTAACAAAAAAAAAAAAATCTGGTGACGGCGAAAAAGAAAGTGGAAAAGACAGTGATATAGAAAAAAAAAAAAGCACGCTAAATCTGTCTTTCCCTCACCCTCTATTGCCGTTGGAAAAACATGCACAACCCTTTCCTTGATGTGCCGGTCCTGATGAAAACGGCTGGAATATTCGGAAAAAGGCGGTGAGTGTCTCTAAATTCCAACTTATTGCGCTTGGACACATGGTCGTACCAAGAGGGGGGAAATTGGAGCTGAGCTTCACTCTTGTATCCACAAGGTGACTTGTAAAAGTTGTTCAATCCTCGTAATAGCTCAAGATGATTTTTCTCGGATGTCCTAGTAATATGTACATCCGGACACCCGGACAGCCCAGGGCGTCCGTCTCAGGGAAAGATGTGAGTGGGTTACACACATCCCCGCCACCCTTAGGAAAAAAAAAAAAAAATAGGGGAACGGCCATGCTTAGAAGGCCACTTGGCCCTGAATCCTGGTGCGGGCTACGCTCCTCCGATGGTTTAAAGTACCAATACAGACACTGAAATAACGAGAAATTAGCCGTAGCAGGCTACAAACATGGACCACACAAACAATTATAAATCCCCAACGCCCAGAATAATTGCTCCGGAAAAAGGTGCTGACGCCAGGATTCGAACCTGGACCCCCCCTGATTTCTTCCCAGCTATGCTACCGCCACAGCACGACAGCTCTTGCGAACAGCCTCGTCTCTGGCGGTGTAGCGGTAGGACACCTCACAGGAAATCAGACGGCCCATGTCGAAACCCTGGCGTCAGCACGCTTTTCTGAGTTGTTTGATTCATACGGATGCCGACTCGTGCGTTCCGGACCTTACCGAATATATTTTTGATGACGATAAAACCAGAGACACGGAGCAGAAAAAAGACAACACGACACGTTCTCAAGAACGTGAGAACGTGTCGTGTTGTCTTTTTTCTGCTCCGTGTCTCTGGTTTTATCGTCGTTTTACAATGAACCAGCTCGCCTGCACCCTTGCTCTTCTACCATATTTTTGATGATATTTTATTTGAGTTGATGTCACTCCTATGTACGTGTATCTCGCTGTGTTCTCCCAAATTATTGTTTCACGATATGACGAGCAAAGACTATGAAATTAATTTGTAGTTCTGTGAAGTATGACAGAAAAAGCTACACAATCTACAATATGTCTGGCAGCATTGCAGCCCGACCGTCGAATTCCCTCCGCTCGACACAGCTGCAAAGCTTCAAATGCGGGTTAAATGCGCGGATCGTGATATTTTCCTAAATCGGTATCGGAAACTTATTTCCGTTACAAAAAATATGGTAAGGCTGTCTCCGTATCGTTACCGATAACGCTGTATGCTTTACCATTAGTGCCCAATCCTTTCGTAGCCGACGATATTTCTTGCTCTTATTAACTTGTAACTGCACTAAAGAACCATGTGGGCACGCCTCTGTAACGGGAAATATACCAAATGCACGTTCAATAGAAGAAGAAAAAAAGAAAGCGAAAAAAAAGGAACGGGAAAGTAAGAAAGCGAAGAAAAATAAACGAACACGTCTTTTTTTTTCTTCGAATCTGGAGGAAATAACCACACTGGGCCCAATAAAACAGTTGAAGTCAGCGAACAGAAGTCAGGTGCTTGACAGTGCGTATGGGTTGCAATGCAAAACTGCCGTGTGGCACTGAATCATGCTCACTTATGCTGTGGTATTGTCAACATGGGACAGGTTTCTTTGCTAAATGGACTCCACCGTATTTATCTGAACCTACAACTAACGTAATACTTATCGAACTCTGTCCGCTGTCGTAGGGACCACGATCTGATGTAATGGCAGAATAAAACTGTCAGAACCCGCTATTGATAAACGCCAAGTAAAGTGTCGGAGCTACATGACAAACACGCTGTCATTTTCCTGCGAAAGCGTCTTCTCCCAATTTGCTATTAAGCAAATGGGGTATTCACGTAATTTCGTTGTTGCATCTCCTTCGCATTTTCAACACAGGTATCGGGCAAAGTATTATGTTAATTTTTTGATAACGATGTCCGCACTAATATAAATAACGCTATCCGTATTTTGACACTTTCTACTCAAGCAACAAGCATGGGTATCGCAATGCAATATTTCGGTAACTGAAGCAACATTGTCTTTGTCAGTTTCTTCACAAAATTCTTGACGGCACATCGCCTTGACCGACGCCAGTGTACTAGTTGTCTGGGTGAGGTCGATTTATAACACCGAACGGTACCATTATCACTTTTTTCTTAGTTCGCCGTCACACTTTCAGTGATGTTTCATCTGGCCCGAAAAGGCAAACGTTGACGCAAGCCAGGAGGAAGTCGGCCCAAAACGCACAATTCGTCTTCTCCATGGACAGCACCTCGAGAAATAGTCCGACAACATCGTAATTCTTCCGATCTATAAGCTAACCGCAAGTTCGAAGTGCACTTGTTCAGAGGCACAATCACTTCTTGGGAGGACGAATTTGGACGAGCGTCTAGCCCAGAAGGTTTAACAGCTTCGTTACGTTACACGTCCGAAGTTCGCTTAATTCGCTTATATTATTTCGTAATAACCGAACGAAGGCGGCATGGCTCGTTTTTCTAGATATTTTTTATTGCCCGACTTCCTCGCGAAAGCAACACCCCCAACGTTTAATTCTGGCACGTTGACAAGTCACCGAGGGCACGGAGACCTTGAAGAACAAGTGGAGGGAGTCCAGTTTCTGTTCCGTTGTGGTAGTGGTAGTTCCGTTATATGCGACGTTGCAAAGCAGTTGCAACCGGGGCATGCAATCTTAGGGCGTGCAACCGTATGCGTATGATCTGACGAATATTTATTGTGCAACCTGTTTTTACTCAATGATCAACATATATCCAATAACATCAGAGCGGCCGATTTCATGTCACATTAAACATATTCGGTGATTTAAAAACCCCGCATTAACATCCTAATAACATTGCCTTCCCCAACAGAGTTCACCAGACGTTTCTGAAAGCGAATTGCGCGTAAAACGTTCTCAGGTCAACAATCTCTGGATAGGTGAGCGATTCCTTCTTGGCTTGGAACTGGCTTGTAACTCTTGGTTCTTCAACTGACATCATCCGAGGAACCCGGTCACTGATTCCAGCACAAAGGTTGACGAGTCCACATCAGTTTAGGTGAAGAGAGCAGTTGCTCGTCAAATGCAACCATCAATCGGTTTGTGTGGAAAAGGACATTGCGTGTTAATAAGCCTGAATCATCAGGCTTTCCCGGAAAGCGCAGAATTCAAAATACGCGGCACCGCATAGCATCCATAATTTCGTAGCACAGATCTCACGGGCCTTCCGCCACGTGTGGTTTTTGAGCCGCTCCATAAGTGCCTATGTTTGTACAAACCAGGGGTGGGCCGTAATATTAATATTTCTCTTGTAACGCTGTTTCTGTAATATTTCGAGTATTCATATGTTGTATTACAATGTGCGTTGCGTGGATGCATTCGTATAGCTACTGGGCGATTCCACGCGAAATGATCCAGCGGACCTGCTCGGCCCCCACAAAACGATCCCAAATTTTAACGAAATTTTTTTAGCAGTCCCTAATAGTGCAAAACGACACACCACGAAACATTTCTTCCCAAATCTCAATGTGGCGGGTGCTAGACACGAGCAAAGTTCGCAGCGCTGGTGAAAACCGTGCCTGGCGTGAACGGCAGCTGCGGCTCATAGAAAGCACCTAGAACTGTGCGGTTTTCTTCTGCGGATAGAGGAAACTATGTTCTACACAGTGTCCAAACCCCGGTTGTCGTGCTGTAATCGGTGCAGGTATACAAAGGCTGGAAGTTTCGCAATTTTCCTCCTACTTCACGATTTTTTTGTGGAAAATCAAACAATTAAATTTTGATGAATATTTTTTTCCTGTCAAGGCCCCAATGAATACTTCAACAGGAAAAATCGCCAGACACGCTTTCATAGTCATTGCAGGAAAAAAAGAGGAAGTTTGCGATTTTTCCAAAATTCGCTACAATCGAGCGTAAAACACGCAATGAAGAGGTCGGAAGAGACGCCTGAAACCAACGCAGTTTTATAGAGCGAGCCTTCCTCTACAACATATTAAAAAATCTCGAGGGTGTTTTTTCGTATACAGGAGAAAATATATATATATATATTTTTTTTTTGTAGTAGAGGGTATTACGACCACAGTGACCCACGTTGCATGTATCCAGCGGGGTGCTATATTTTTTTTTCTTGGGCTCCTGTATTAATTCGTTTTATTTTTAATTTTTCTCTGGTCTGGTTGGGTTTTAATGAGCAAGCAATGTTGCTGTGGCACAGACTTCTGCAAGGTTACCATAATCTTTGCTTCTGTAGCATAACACGCGTATTGCAATCCTGGGTGGTTAAGTTTATTGCATTGTTTCCGGTGTGCGCGGTGCCAGCAACGGAGATTGGGGATTAGCGGTGATGGGCAAGTCTAAGTAACACTTTTCGTCGTGTGAGCTAAAGCCCTGCGCGGATGAGCTTTTTGACATCCGCATCCTATCCGAAAAATCCGCGTCTCCCACGGAACGCAGCAATAGTTCAGTTTCTATGCTCGATATATCAGGCCAATTTTCCAGCAAATAAACGTTATTTCCCGTCAGCACAAAACAGCAAAAAAAAAAAAAAACAACAACAGAAAGCCACAGAAAAAGCTGTCACCAAACTTCATCAGCACGGGCAACTTCCTCTCTTTCATTCTGACAGTGAAAATTCCGGAGCGGCATAGCTTTTCTAGCGAGGACAGGTGCTGAGCGTCCATGATGTTACCAAAGGATACACGACAGCAAGTACAGATTTAGCTTCCACGAAATATTATACAGCACCAAGCACAGCAACACATTTTGCACCAAACGGGATAAGTAGAGTTTATTGCAAGTGAAACGCAAGATCGGCGCCGAACGCGCACCCGACTAGGGACGCCAGAGCCAGAGGTCTCTCTCAGATTCGCGAGCGGCTTTCGTACACCTTGTACTGTATGTTCTGTACCTAGTGTGAAGCAAACTCATGGCGCGATCTCGCGGTTTATCCGAGTCTGACCCGCTCCTGAGCCGGCGCCATCCGCGTCCGATCCGCAGATCACAACAAGCGTCCATATTTCATCCGAACCCAGCAGTTTCATGCGGATATCTGCGGGTATACGCTTCCCTACGCGAATGGTGCAAGGCTTTATATAGCTGTGAGCCTCACTGGAACCTAGGACAGCATGGACGATGAACCACCACCACGAGATTCCGTCATTTCCAGTACTGCCATGTAAATGACTTTTTTGCACGTTCGCCTTTTCCTCTAGCCGGATAATTTGTTAGACTTTTTGTGGTTAATATTTTCGCTGAATTGTTTAGCATTTAAATGTGACAGTTAAAGGGAACTTTCATCAAGTGAACATGCATCTACACGCCTATAATATTCGTACTGGTGAATTGGAACTCCACAACGCTCAACTAGAGCCATGTTCCTTTGGTCCGGGTGGTTGTCATATTGAAAACCAACCAGAAAAAAATCAGAAATACGAGTAATTAAAACGGGAGCCTAAGAAACAAGTACAGCACCCCACCGGATACATGCAACGTGGGTCAGTGTGGCCGTAATACCCTCTACTACAAAAAAATTATTTTCTCCTGTATAAAATACCCTCGAGATTTTTTAATATGTTGTAGAGGAAGGCTCGCTCTATAACACTGCGTTGGTTTCAGGCGTCTCTTCCGACCTCTTCATTGCGTATTTTACGCTCGATTGTAGCGAATTTTGGAAAAATCGCATACTTCCTCTTTTTTTCCTGCAATGACTACAAGAGTTACGTGTCTTGCGATTTTTCTTCTGGAAGTACTCCACGAGGCCTTGTCAGGGAAAAATATTCATTAAAATTTAATGGTTTGATTTTCCACAAAAAAAAATCGCGAAATAGGAGGAAAATTGCGAAACTTCCGGCCTTTGTATACCAGCACCGATTACAGCACGACAACTGGGATTTGAACGCTGTGTAAAGCATGGTTTCCTCTATACACAAAAGAAAACCAGACAGTTCTAGGTGCTTTCTATGAGCCGCACCTTCCGTTCACGCCAGGCACGGTTTCCGCCAGCGCTACGAACTTTGCTCGTGTCTAGCACCCGCCACATTGAGATTTGGGAAGAAATGTATCGTAGTGTGTCGTTTTGCACTATTAGGGACTGCCAAACAAATTTTCGTAAAAATTCGCGATAGTTTTGTGAGGGCCGAGCAGGTCCGCTGGATCATTTCGCATAGAATCGCCCTACTGTAATGCTCAGATTTGCTGTACTGCATGCATTGCAACGCCGTAGCTTATGTATTACTTACTAAGGAACATCGTGAAATTCTCCGATCATGGTCGAACGCTGCCCACCCGATGCACAACCTTCGTGTTCTTGCGGAGTTCTTTCTCCCCGCGGGTCTGGCGACAAATATCTGAAAGTGGTCTTCCTCGGACATCACCCCCTCATCCCTTTACGCCAAATGTGCCACAGCGCTACCCACAACGGCGGTGAATCGCAAACCTCATCATCATCATCAGTTCTCTGTGTGTTTAGTAACGGATCGCTTGTCTTACCTGCCCATTGGGGGAAGGAAAGAAAAATACCGCCGGCATGGTAGACGCTGCAATTTCGTATGCGATGCATGGAGTTCTCAGAAACGTGTCAAAAATTTTCAAATCCAACTTTTTTTATGACATGCCGGCAAGCACAACTGTACTGAGCACAATTAAAGCATGAGTAAGAATATGTTATTATCGACACCACAGTTTCGACAACACCTAGGGAATACAAACGGAGCTCACTGTAATTATTATGCGACAATTATTCAATCTCCAGCAATGTTTCCAGCCAACCGATCACTCAATTTTCTATACCACAACTATTTTTAATATCTCAAAAATAGAAATCAGTGCTAGGAATAATAATTCTTTATCATAGAAACCGACCGCCTACAACAAGTCATCATAGCATGTTAGGCTATCGTCAAGAAATCGTCTGAGACAGAGGAGTGAGACGCAAGCAATCTATCAAAACAAAGAACCACCACTATGTTACTACCTGAAGAATGAAATCAAATCTAGCGATAATTATTCCACGTAGAGGACACAGCTTTTAGCTTCATTAATTGGTTTTCAATTCATACGATAACAATCAAATTCCATTTCTTTTCGAATCATAGCACATCTGATAGTCGAATATGTAACCTCTATCTTTTTTTTTTCGCGGGAAAGAAGGATAGATCCGCGTCCAAACAATCTGAGCAATACTTATAAATAGTCAAGGATAGAAATCATAGATTAACAGGGAAGAGGTGGTCCGATCCACGGGCGGGCGGACAATTTCCATAAGACATTCTAGACTACACATGCAAATAATAGATACCTACTATCCAATTTCAAGGTATACATATACTCACAAGAGAAGCAATTATTCCTTATTCAAAGCAATCGAATGTAGCTACATGTACCAACATGCATCAACATGCGAACGATTCACAAACAGTTATGTATAAGGAATTAATTATTCTGCGCTATTATTATTGGAAATCGATGAACTGAACAGCACACCACAGGATGGATAAAGTATACCAATCAATACTTTATATTATTTCATCCAAGTTAATTATTCCGTATTCATATTATTGGAAAAGCTGTGATTTTCCAATCACCGAAATGAAAGACAATAATTTGGATCTAATTGAGTGTCTACTTTTAGATGGACAACGTAGAGATGAGCAATCTATTAAAGATGACAACAGATATCTCAGAACTTACAGAAGCATAGAAGAACGGTGAACATGGTGATTTTCGTTCTAATTTGAAATATGCTCACTTTTTTTTTTCTTATGACACCCATTGAAGACAACACTCCTAACTCGGTACCCCTTAGTAAAGGGTAAAAAATCGCAATATTTTAGCCTCTATTTCAGAAGTTAACAAGTACCCTCTGAGCAGTACCTTTTATAAAAGTTACAAAGACACCCACTAATTAGACGTCGCGGCCTTCAATCCAGCACCTGCCCGTAAAGGTTACGCCAACGTGCGGCTTTTTATACAGGATGTTTATTTTTATTCGCAACAGAGTAGCGCTCATTTGGCAGGTGGGTTATGTGAATTTTTGCAAATGAATCGATGCCTAGTTAGAAACACATGCGTCAGGAAATGTCGAAAATGTTTGTAACTACGGATGGGTTAATTTGCGAAAATTATCATAACCACCTGCCAAATGAGCGCTGCTATGATGCAAATAAAAACGAACACCCTGTACGTCGTGCGGATATCGACAGACATTTACAGAACACACCAGGGTACCAAAATGCTCCCGCAGGAAAGGAGATCTGCACATAAGTATATTACAAAAACAGAAGTCTATCTAGAGGTCTTGTATCACGCCTGATGTAGCGAACACTTGAAAGGCCACATGCTGCCACATTGTGAACAAGTGCGATTCTGAGGAGAAGCCATGGTCGCTTTACCAAAGATATCTAGAGAAGCAATGCATAAAAGTGCGAGGAAGCCAGCGAGTGAGAACAGTTGACCTATTTTTGCTAAGCCTAACAGACCCAACGAAACGGAAAATTGCAGGAGAAAAAAAATTATTCCACATTCGTGTTGCAGAGGCGAGAGCAAAAGGCGATACAGTATTACATAATACTCACACAACCTTGAGAAACATGAGTGTACAGTAACGCAGGAGACACTATACATTACTGCGTTATCAGCGTGGGAGGCGCTCTGGCACGAGTTTGTGAGTCACTGCGCTGAGCCGGTGACGGGACGTGACCCTGCATGTGGGATCCTGGGAACAAAAGTTGAGGGCATTGGGAGCAACATTTACGGAACCATTCAGTGTGTTATTTGTTCATATGCTGCTTTCTGGTGCGCCCTCCAGCCACTGTCTAGCAGCAATTACGTACGAAATGTGCTCTGACCGTTACATATATGGAAACGGAGGCTAGCAATAAGATAAAACTCGTTGTCGTTGCGCCATGAAACCCCTAATTATCATTCATCATCATCAATATGGTGAAACTTGTCGCGTTGTGCGCCTCTATTTGCAACAATGCAGAGCTTCCATCCACATTTAGCAGCAGGGTGGACGAAAGAATGCTTTGCTTAAATGCATCCCTAGAAAGCACAAGGTACGCTGAGAGAACAGCATAAATCCGGGAAGGCGTTGACTCCGCGACTGAGTCTTAGAATATGGTAAGAATACAACAAGCAGGAAGCTGCGAATTATAGATCACGATGGATATATCTGCAGCTCGCCAAGTGCACGCCGGTGTATTGACTTGGCGACCAAGTAAGAGCAGAAAAGTAGCAAGAGTAAGTAGCGTTCATATGCAGGACTGCAAAACGCTTGCCATAATCACAACAAACATGCGCTAACAGCTCTTGCTATCAAAATAATGCACGTATACATAGCACAAAATGTACACTTACCCCGGTATGACATTCATTTTCGGTTATATATTCTTCGCAATATTCGCACTCACTACACCTTCCCCTGAGAATATCCTTGTTTGGTAGCGATATCTCGCATTTCGGTTGTTCCTGACGATGCTATGATAAACGCCAGGAACATTAACAAGCAAAACCACCTTTGAAAACAGATTACACCTGACAACGGACGCAAGTTGAGCGTTCGGCCTTTCAAGGAAACCGCTCTCGGCGTGGCTAGACCAGGCTCGGCCGCTCGGCTACGCAGCGAAATCGAAACTGTCGTTATTGTGGAAATCTTGGTGGTTGCGGGATTGGCAATGGTTTTCCACCCTGTAGAAAGAAACATGGTAACAGTATGCCAGACTGCAAACTTATAATCCGTGTTCATACAGCATTGATAATATGTAGTCGACGCAGATGACGCTGAAACAGATGTAAAATAAAAGCGTACATGTAGATTCGCAACAGTCGTCTCGAATGGGAGGCTGAAACGCGGTATTATGCTGCAAAACAGAACAACAATAAACGAAAAGAACATACCAAAGAAATAACCTCCGGAGATTTTACTTAGAAGTTACGGTGTCGGAGTAAAGGGTACGTTTATAAGTTACAACACGTTGTTTTTGTTTTTTCAGAGATGTAACTTCTATTGCTGTTGTAAAGACAAGACTTCGGTCGCTTTTAACCTCTAAATATACGTTACAGTGGTGTAACCTATAAGAAATCTCGAAATCTACGTCTATATCGAAGTTCCATGTTTCTAAAGGATACAATAAATGCACCTGCGTGACGTAAGGCGTGAATGCAAGCAATGTCAAAGCGACAGATACACTACACGATAGCATTTGTTTTTCGAACTTTCTCACGCTTTTCTTGGAAATTATTCACACACACACATATATATATATATATATATATATATATATATATAGCTGAAATGAAAATTGAAACACAGACTACGAAGGTACGGGAAGTAAGAAAAAAGGGATAATTTATTTACATTTAAGATACTTGGAATGCTAAAAGGGTATATATATATATATATATATATAGGGGAGAAAAGACACCAGAGACTGAAGTAGGGAGTAGGGGAAGTTATTTATTAAGCTGGCATTTAAACTAAGGGTCTGGGGAAGTCTACGTTTCGGCGGAAGCTCCGCCTTCTTCGGGACTGAGACGAAAATCTATGTACAAGGTCTTTTAAAAGGTTACAAAAGTGTCGTCACAGTTGGTACAATTCCACTGCGAGGCAGTCGTCAGTGAGTCATGTTCTGGAAGATTCCGGAAGGTTCCTGGGTCATCGGCCGGGGAGATTACGTGTCAGAGTCTTGGGTCGCGCTCGTTGAAAACCTGTTGTCCGGGGTGTTCTTAGAGTCATTGTGTCCAACTGTAAAGAAAAGAAGAAAAGAGGCAGCGGGCACTCCGAGGACATACAGAAAAATAGTTATCCGGATATGCTTCTTACAGTTGATAGCACTCCTTTATCCTCATTTATTAGAGATTGGAATTTGTAGATCAAGTACGATTCGCGTTGCTCTCTGCAGCGATCGGATGTGAAATTTGACTCTAAAATAAAAAGTGCGACGTTATTAATGGAATGACCGGGTCGACTAAAATGGCGAGAAACCGGGAGGCTACCTTTTTTCGAAACATCTGATCGGTGGTTATTGAATCGAATCCTGAATGAATTTTTACTTTGACCTACATATTGCGCGGAGCATGTTGTACATTGAATGATATAAATAATGTTACTGGAGTTACAGTCAAAGTCGCCATTGATTTTAAGGGAGAAGTCGGAGTTTGTACTCTTGACCGCTGCCGTGCTTTGCATTGATTTGCATATTTGGCATCTTTTACCATTGCATGGATGGCATCCCGCCGTAGGTGTTAATGGTTTGGGAACTTTGGAGTTGACTAGTCTATCTTGGAGGTTGCGGGCACGTCTGTAGGTAACTCGTGGCTTCTCGGCAAATATTTGTCGTGTCCGTTCAGATTGCAGAAGGATGCTATGGTGGCGGTGGAGGATACTGTTAATATTACCCGCGCCTGCACCAAAGGTAAGAACAAGGTTTACGCGGTCGCCCTTGGGTTCGTCGTTGCGTTTACCGAATAAGTTCCTCCGGTCTGTTTGTCGTGCTTTGGACAGGGCGTCTCTTACTAGACTGGGTGGAAAATTACGATTAACGAAGGTCTGCTCTAATTCCGCGAGGTTTTTGTTTAGAACATCGTCGTCCGAGCAGATCCTCCTGTATCGGAGTGCCTGGCTATAAGGAATGGCGAGTTTAGTATGGCGCGGGTGGCAACTGTTAAAGGAAAGGTACTGCTGAGCATCAGTTGGCTTTCGGTACAGGTCAGTGGAAAACCCCTTCTCGGTTAAGGTTACTTTTACATCTAGGAAATTAACAGTCGTTGCCGAGAAGGAGTGGGTGAACTTCATGGCGGGGTGTACCAGGTTGAAATCGCGAATAAATCCTGTGAGATCTTCTTCG
This sequence comes from Ornithodoros turicata, assembly GCF_037126465.1. Classification (NCBI taxonomy): domain Eukaryota; kingdom Metazoa; phylum Arthropoda; class Arachnida; order Ixodida; family Argasidae; genus Ornithodoros; species Ornithodoros turicata. Next base: position 167,322 of record NW_026999302.1, read on the forward strand.
GAGTGTGGCCAAACCATGAATATGTCGTCCAAGAAGCGTTTGTATAGACTAGGTTTTTTGTCGCGCACGACTAGAAATTTTTCCTCTAGTGCACCCATGAAAATATTTGCGTACTTGGTGCCGTCTTAGTTCCCATAGCTGTGCCATTTATTTGTACATAGTGGCGGCCGTCAAATTCGAAGTTATTATTTTTGAGGATCAAATTGAGTAGAGTTGGTAATACAGATGGGTCAACCGCACGATCGGAGTTCTTCAGATACGCCGCCTCCGCTGCTAGCGCGCCATCCTCATGTGGGATGTTGGTGTAAAGGGAGGTAACGTCTAGCGTTACAAGCAAGCTTGCATTGGGTGGTTCACATTTGCTAAGTTTTCGAGGAAATGGTTGGTGTCCTTAATGTACGAGGGTAATCGGGGAATATTATCTTTAAGGAGGTGGTCAACGAAGCTAGAAATTTTCTCCGTGGCGGTGCCGATTGAGGAAACTATAGGTCGCCCTGGGTTTCCTGGTTTATGAATTTTCGGTAGCATGTAGAACCTGCCTGGTTTAGGGTTGTGGGGGGCTAGAAATTCATATAGGCAGGAGTCGATTATTTCACGCGCTTTTAGGGATTTTAGGGTTTTGGCGATTTCGGCAGCTATCTTATCTTAGGATCACTGTCAAGCGGCTCATAGAACGTGTTACAGCCCAGTTGTCGGAAGCCCTCGTTAAGGTAGTCCTGTTTGTTCATATATACAGTCAACCCTCGATTTATGAACCTTCGATTTATGAATTCTCTCGTTTTATGAACACGAGCACGAGGAACCACACTTTTTACATGCATTCTGCCATCGTTTTATGAACCTCGATATTCGAATAATGAATGGAATTTCTGGGAACCAACTAAGAGTTGCCCACCATTTTTTACCTCAATTTATGAACGGATTGTTCCGAGGTCAACAGAAACCTTCAAAGGGATTATTCCGTGGTCTTATGAATGACGCCTGAATGGACAAAACGTTTTCCAGGTATTGCACCCTCGGTTCTTAAACCCTCGAATTCCGAACAACAAACGAGTTGTCGGGGGTCGCACAAGGGGCGACCAAGTGTTCCTGACCTCAATTGATGAATAAGGTGGCCGCTGCCACCCGGAGATTAATACGTAAACGGATGTTAAAATCCCGGAGGAAATCTGAGACCAGTCGAGTGCGAATGTGGTGACATCTCTTCTTTCCAAGATTGACGCAGCGGAAAGCCCAAAGCAAAATTAAACAATTTAGTATTGCATAATAAACAGAGTGTGAATGTGCTAAAGTCTGTTCTTTGTGAGATTTATACAGCAGAAGGCGTGGTCGGAAGCAAAATTACACAATATATTACGTTATAAACACGATCCCAACTCGGAAGTACTGTGCCATTTGCTCGATAGTACTCACTTCACGGGTTTTTCGATTTATAAATCCCTCGATTTATGAACATTTTTTCGGGGAACCAAGGATGTTCATAAATCGAGGGTTGACTGTATATGTCCGTATATATATATATACGGACTGGGCTTTCAGAGGTGAGTCACTCACCCTGACGGGAGGACATCACGTTCCACGTGACCTTCCGACGCCACTCGCTCAAACGTCGCCCACCTACGCATTGCTGATGAAGGCCCAATAAGGCCGAAACAGCTGTCCAATGCTGGTGTGGCGACGTTTGGGACTTATAAACATATGTTCAACGTGCAGCCAAAGAGCGTATGCTATTTTTCTTCATTTAATACTTTACTGGCTTCGCACTGGGCTTTCAGAGGTGAGTCACTCACCCTGACGGGAGGACATCACGTTCCACGTGACCTTCCGACGCCACTCGCTCAAACGTCGCCCACCTACGCATTGCTGATGAAGGCCCAATAAGGCCGAAACAGCTGTCCAATGCTGGTGTGGCGACGTTTGGGACTTATAAACATATGTTCAACGTGCAGCCAAAGAGCGTATGCTATTTTTCTTCATTTAATACTTTACTGGCTTCGCACTGGGCTTTCAGAGGTGAGTCACTCACCCTGACGGGAGGACATCACGTTCCACGTGACCTTCCGACGCCACTCGCTCAAACGTCGCCCACCTACGCATTGCTGATGAAGGCCCAATAAGGCCGAAACAGCTGTCCAATGCTGGTGTGGCGACGTTTGGGACTTATAAACATATGTTCAACGTGCAGCCAAAGAGCGTATGCTATTTTTCTTCATTTAATACTTTACTGGCTTCGCACTGGGCTTTCAGAGGTGAGTCACTCACCCTGACGGGAGGACATCACGTTCCACGTGACCTTCCGACGCCACTCGCTCAAACGTCGCCCACCTACGCATTGCTGATGAAGGCCCAATAAGGCCGAAACAGCTGTCCAATGCTGGTGTGGCGACGTTTGGGACTTATAAACATATGTTCAACGTGCAGCCAAAGAGCGTATGCTATTTTTCTTCATTTAATACTTTACTGGCTTCGCACTGGGCTTTCAGAGGTGAGTCACTCACCCTGACGGGAGGACATCACGTTCCACGTGACCTTCCGACGCCACTCGCTCAAACGTCGCCCACCTACGCATTGCTGATGAAGGCCCAATAAGGCCGAAACAGCTGTCCAATGCTGGTGTGGCGACGTTTGGGACTTATAAACATATGTTCAACGTGCAGCCAAAGAGCGTATGCTATTTTTCTTCATTTAATACTTTACTGGCTTCGCACTGGGCTTTCAGAGGTGAGTCACTCACCCTGACGGGAGGACATCACGTTCCACGTGACCTTCCGACGCCACTCGCTCAAACGTCGCCCACCTACGCATTGCTGATGAAGGCCCAATAAGGCCGAAACAGCTGTCCAATGCTGGTGTGGCGACGTTTGGGACTTATAAACATATGTTCAACGTGCAGCCAAAGAGCGTATGCTATTTTTCTTCATTTAATACTTTACTGGCTTCGCACTGGGCTTTCAGAGGTGAGTCACTCACCCTGACGGGAGGACATCACGTTCCACGTGACCTTCCGACGCCACTCGCTCAAACGTCGCCCACCTACGCATTGCTGATGAAGGCCCAATAAGGCCGAAACAGCTGTCCAATGCTGGTGTGGCGACGTTTGGGACTTATAAACATATGTTCAACGTGCAGCCAAAGAGCGTATGCTATTTTTCTTCATTTAATACTTTACTGGCTTCGCACTGGGCTTTCAGAGGTGAGTCACTCACCCTGACGGGAGGACATCACGTTCCACGTGACCTTCCGACGCCACTCGCTCAAACGTCGCCCACCTACGCATTGCTGATGAAGGCCCAATAAGGCCGAAACAGCTGTCCAATGCTGGTGTGGCGACGTTTGGGACTTATAAACATATGTTCAACGTGCAGCCAAAGAGCGTATGCTATTTTTCTTCATTTAATACTTTACTGGCTTCGCACTGGGCTTTCAGAGGTGAGTCACTCACCCTGACGGGAGGACATCACGTTCCACGTGACCTTCCGACGCCACTCGCTCAAACGTCGCCCACCTACGCATTGCTGATGAAGGCCCAATAAGGCCGAAACAGCTGTCCAATGCTGGTGTGGCGACGTTTGGGACTTATAAACATATGTTCAACGTGCAGCCAAAGAGCGTATGCTATTTTTCTTCATTTAATACTTTACTGGCTTCGCACTGGGCTTTCAGAGGTGAGTCACTCACCCTGACGGGAGGACATCACGTTCCACGTGACCTTCCGACGCCACTCGCTCAAACGTCGCCCACCTACGCATTGCTGATGAAGGCCCAATAAGGCCGAAACAGATGTCCAATGCTGGTGTGGCGACGTTTGGGACTTATAAACATATATATATATATATATATATATGCAGGGTGCCCACGCTAACTGTGAACAGATTTTTTAAAAATATATCAATCACTTTTTCCGAGATGAAATCAATTGCGCTATAGCATATGCTGAAGGGCACTCCCTAGGGGGCCATTAACAGACTCCTAAGGCAATGTCTTAATTAACTTTAAATAATTAACTTTTTAATTATAAAAGCAACGAAGTTGCTCCAATGAGAACATCTGATCTCTTCGGTCACCAGATACCAAAGCCGTTTTCAGAACAAAAATCCGTTCGATAGATCGTCCGCAAAAAATTCATGAAGAAACGCAACTTTTTCTTTATTTTATTCATTGCGCATCTCTAGAGACGCGTCTTTCCTTCGCCCCCAATACGAGAGGATGAAAGAGCGTCTCTTGAAGAGCGCCTCTTGCGTCCTGGAAAAAGATTAAAAGGAAACAGAAAATGCAGCCCAAGATAAGGGCAGTCGCGATAGAGTCACCCGATAGATTTGTGTTTTTGTTTTGTTTCCGCAAGTTAAAGCTAATCTTCGACGCATGAGGCGGCAGTGTGCTCTTTGACTCTCTCACACTGGGGGTAAAGGAAAGCCGCTTCTTTGAAGATGCGCAATAAACCAAATAAAGAAAAAAATGCCGTTCCTTCACGAATTTTTTGCGGACGATCTACCGAACGGATTTTTGTTCTGAAAACGGCTTTGGTATCTGGTGACCGAAGAGATCAGATGTTCTCATTGGAGCAACTTCGTAGCTTTTATAATTAAAAAGTTAGTAATTGAAAGTTAATTAAGACATTTCCTTAGGAGTCTGTTAATGCCCCCCTTGGGAGTGTCCTTCAGCATATGCTATAGCGCAATTGATTTCATCTCGGAAAAAGTGATTGATATATTTTTAAAAAATCTGTTCACACTTAGCGTGGACACCCTGTATATATACAGGGTATTTCAAAAAACGTGTCATTCGGAGTTTATAAAAAAACAGGGCGACGGAATAATACGGGGTAAACTGCATTTGTGTTGCAACTGAATTTGCCATATTTCAAAAATATTTACATTTGATTTTAATTAAAAGAAATTGAATTTCTTTAATTGAACTCCAAAATTTCCCAAGTCAACCTAACGTTTGGTTTACAGAATTAGAGAGCCCGTAGCGAACTTAGTCAGTTCCACGAAGAAATTCGCTCGATATTGCAAATAGAACTGCTCCAAAAAAGTCCCGAAATTGAGGCTTCAGAGTTTGGGGTATTCAACGGCGCACAAAATCAGTCGCGAAGACGCGCGGAGAGCCTGACATGCTCCTGCCCCCACGAAGCTAGTACAATTTATCGCCGGACCGTCGTGCAGCACAAGACGTGCCGGTAACAAGGCGGTTGACATTGCACCATACGTTGATAAGCGGCAAACAAAAATGATTCCGCCCCTTTTTTCCCGCCCTCTTTTTTTCTACCTTCTATCTTTCATGGGGGCAGGAGCATGTGCTGCTCTCTGCGCATCTTCGCGACTGATTTGGTGCGCCGTTGAATATCCGAAACTTTGAAGCCTCAATTTCGGGAATTTTTTTGAGCAGTGCCATTTGCAATATCGAGCAAATTTCTTCGTGTATCTGACTAAGTTCGCTACGGGCTCTCTAATTCTGTAAAAAAAAAACAACGTTAGGTTGACTTGGGAAATTTTGGAGTTCAATTAAAGAAATTCAATTTATTTCAATTAAAATCAAATGAAAATATTTTTTCAAGGTGCCACACAAATGGGGCCACACAAATGCCGCTTACACCGTATTTTTCCGTCGCCCCGTTTTTTTATAAAGTCCGAATGACACGTTTTTTGAAACACCCTGTATATGTCCGTATATATTTGTCTGTATATATATATATATTTAATGCAGGGGAAAAAAGCCATTAAATAAACAAGTAGATGACACTACTTGTTTATTTAATGGCTTTTTTCCCCTGCATTATAATTCACTGGCTTGCACTGTGGCATTGAGAAGTGCTCAGTCACCCTCCCAGGTGTAGATCGCTCGCGGAGTGACCTCTGGTTTGCCAATTCCGAACGATGCGCAGCTACCAAGGTATATCTAAACTGGTAGCGAAAACTAGCGAAAATACCAAATCAGACCCATCGGCAAGACCACCAGCAAGAGGCGCGAGCGATCCTGGGTGTTGACAGTAGAGGTACGGTTGTAAACAGAAAAACTTTGCAACATGGGCGTCGCTTGTGTGTGTACTAATAGGTTATTCATAATTTCAATGTAGAAAAAACTTGCCCTGCTCGTGCACATATACGAGATCATCTACCACTCCAGTACGTTTCCGTATCCTGCTCCTTGCGCATGTGTCACAGTTGGGTCTGTTTATCCGTGCGTCTCTGTATCCGTACCATGTGTCCGTGCATTGTAATACGGAGTTCGTACAGTCTTTGGGTTAAGCAGGAAGCGACGTTCACATCTCTGTGCTGTAAACCAAGATTAACACGAGTGAACAGATGAATACAATGATCCCATGTTGCTGGGCCCGCAAAAGAAAGGTTTCGTCATGGGACGAGCGGCCATTATGGTGTGAGTGTTAGCAGGAACCAACTGTGTACAACGATGTCGTGTTTTGTTGCGATGGACCTATAACGGCCACTTATTGAATAAATGCAAACATCTAATCACTATGTATACGTATAGCTCTAGGTGAGAAATGGGCCTTATGTGAGCCGTCCTATTTTCTGTATGGTCATCACGATGCCTTTCTGTTTGGAGTTGTCAAAATCTGTGATAACCGTATGTATTTGGAAGTTATATGATTCATCAAAACCTTTCTTTCTTTCTTTCTTTCTTTATTTACCCTCAGGTCCCAGAGGAATTACAGAGGGGAGTGGGGGCAGTGAACATGTCTTCAAGGAGCTTTCGGAAACGTGTAGCATCCTGGACGACGACCAGCGAGGCAGGAAGGCTGTTCCATTCGAGTGCTGTCTTAGGAAGGAATGAGTTGTAAAAATGGTTTGTGCGGCTGAACGGTACGAGAACTTTTTCAGAATGATCCAAGTAATTGGACACATGATGAGGAGGGGATAGCAGTGAGTACCTAGGGAGGACGTTATTATAATAGAGCTTATGAAATAATGAGAGACGAGAGAATTTACGACGTAGAGATAAAGGCGGGAGAGATCCGTTTAGTTTAAGTGAGGTGACGCTGGTGAAACGAGAGTAATCAGAAAAGATGAAACGAGCAGCCCGGTTTTGTAGAGCTTCTAGCTTGTAGTCGAGGTTAGCCTGGTGGGGGTCCCAAATAGACGACGCATATTCCAACTTAGGTCTGACCAACGTAACATAAAGTTGTCTCTTTAGTTCAGAAGGTGCCCTGGGATAGTTTCGTTTAATGAACCCTAGCGTTCTATTAGCACTTGTGAGTACGTTATTAATATGGACGTCCCATGTTAAGTTGCTAGTGAGGTGAACACCAAGGTACTTATAAGAACGTACAGAGTCTAGTTTATGGCCTCCAAGAAAATAGGTGTTAAATGGAAGGTTACTGCGATTAACAGGCATGTGTTTGCATTTGTCAATATTTAGACTCATAAGCCAAGTATTACACCAGCTAGAGAGAGCGTTGAGGTCATCTTGTAGGGCAACAACGTCGGACGGAGAAGTGATTGAGCGATAGATAACACAGTCGTCAGCAAACAATCTAATATGCGAGGTAATTGAGAGCGGTAAGTCGTTAATATATATCAGAAATAAGAGAGGACCAAGGACTGACCCTTGGGGTACTCCGGACAGAACAGGGACGGAGGGCGAATACGCATTGTTAACATACACGAATTGTGATCTATTATAAAGGAAGTCTTTGATCCAAGCTAGAACATTAGGGTCGATTTTTAGGTAGGACAATTTGTAAAGGAGGAGGTCGTGCGGGACAGTATCGAATGCTTTACGAAAGTCGATGAATATGGTGTCGATGTGGGACTTGGCATGTATAGACGTGAATAAGTCATGGGTGAAATACACAAGCTGTGTTTCACAAGAAAGACCACGGCGGAATCCGTGTTGTGCATCACTGAAGAAAGACGTAGATTCAAGAAAGTTAATGAGGTTGGAATAGATTATATGCTCAAGAAGTTTGGAAGGTACAGAGGTTAGTGAAATGGGCCTGTAGTTACCTGGATCATGCTTACTGCCTGACTTGTAAACAGGGATAATCTTTGCCACCCTCCAGTCGTCCGGGATGCTGCCTGTTTGTAAACTTTGCAAAAATATTTTGTACAGCAAGAGACCTGTTGACTCCTTTGTGCTTTTTAGAATTTTAGAGCATATATTATCGGTTCCACAACTAGAAGACATTTTTAGTTTATCAATAAGGGAAAAAATTCCACTAGGAGCAAGAACAATAGGGCCCATTGGAAACATCACGTTATTATTCCTGAAATCATATGAAGTGCAAGCAGGATGAGATTTTGTGAACGATTTTGAGAAAGCTTCGCTAAGAGCAGAGGCGCAAAGGGCCGGCGGTATCGCGGAGCCCTCAACTTCGAGTTGTAATGTGGAATGATCTTTGGGTAAGATGGCGTTCCAAAATAGCTTTGGATTAGTGCGAAGAAGAGATGGTAGGGTCGAGTGGAAATATGTTGTTTTTGCGGAAGCCAAGGATAGTTTATAATCATTAGAGGCAGAGTGATAGTTAGCCCAATGCTCAGTAGCGTTAGTCCTTCGTGCTCTTTGAAACGAACGTTTTTTCCTATTTTTTAGACGTCTCAGGTCACGGCTAAACCAAGGAGAGCGACACGAGACAGGGAAAGTAATACGCGGAATGTAGAGCTCAGTGAGTCGATTGATCTCATTTTTAAAAAGAAGCCAATTCTCATTTACAGATCGCGATGAGAATCCTGCATAGAAGCCTTCTGAGAAGACAGTGAGGGCCGCGTTAATAGCATCAAAATTACCCTTTGCAAAACAGGTGATCGTCTTAGTGAACACATGCTTAGTGAGAGCAACGCGTATAGTTGACATGATGATGTTGTGGTCACTAATACCCGGTAGGACGCTAACAGAATGAACACTGTCAGGATGAGAGCAAAACATTAAATCTAAAACACTTGAGCGAGAAGCGCAAATTCGCGTGGGCTCAGACACAAGCTGTGCTAAGCAAAAAGTCGAGATGACAGTAATGAAGTCTTCACAAACAGTGCTGCGGGGGCAGGAATAGGGCAACGAGTCCCAAACAATATTCGGAAAATTGAAATCGCCTAGTAGATATAACATACTTGAGGGGAATTTGCATGTTAATTCACAAAGGGCGTCGTGAAGCGAGCAGGCAAACGAGGCTGGCGATGACGGGGGGCGATAGCACACACCTATCAGGACAGTATGTTGTAAGCCGGGTACAGCGGCCCACACCATCTCCAAGTCAAGAACTGATGTGGTTATCAATATGGGTTTTAGAGAAGCTTTGACTGCTAAAAGAACTCCACCACCGATGCGCTGTTCCCTGTCACATCGGAACACATTGTACACAGAATAATTATTTCCAAAAATTTCTTCATTAGTTATATCAGGTGACAACCAAGTTTCTGTTAGGCCGATAACATCAGCATCACAATCGTCAACATGGGAAAACAAGGAGTCACGTTTTTCGCTAGACCGTATACCACGGATATTAGTAAACAACAAAGAGAGGTTCGTACACTGCGTATCAGGAGCGGTTCAGTGGGCGGGTAACATCAGAAGCGCAAGTAGTTCTGCCAGATGAGTCAGCAGCAGATAGTGAGGACAACCTAGTCACGTGCTCCTTGGGTGAGTTCGTCGCGGGATCCCAAGAATAAACCTTCCCATTTAGGTATAACTTGTCGTATACGAGACGAACTTTTGTACCGTTGTTCCTATCTGTGAGGCAGCTATTCCACAATTGTCTGCGTATATCTTGAACTTTCCTAGTGAAATCCTCACGTACAAATATGTTCGTGCCTTTTAGTTCCTTACAAGACCTTAAGATGGCAATTTTTTCCCTGAAGTCAAACAATCGCAATATTATGGGCCTACTGCCTGAACGTTTGTTGCCAAGTCGATGGATACGCTCAATAGACTGCACTTTTACACCGATTTTATCAAAGACAGAGTGCTCAACGAGTTCAAGTAACTTGGCATTGCTTTCATCTCCTTCTTCTGGTAGGCCATGGATAACAAGATTGTTTCGTCTGGACCGACTTTCGAGGTCCTCCACTTTAGCCGTAAGTGCAGCAATGGATTCATGCAGGACAGTTACAGTGCTTTTTACGTCGCTGAACTCAGTCAGGAGTGGTTCGATTTTAGCTATTCTAGCTGATAGCAGTTTGAATTGCTCATTGTTTTCATCAACTGCTTTCTGCAGTGATCTCTGGTCGCGTTTGATGTCGTTGAGCGTTTTGGCAGTATCTGCCTGACCTTTTAAAATCTCATTCAATTTTTTCTCAAGCATATCTCCGGGGCCAGGGTTCAGTTCAATGTCGCCACACAAAGCAAGCAATTTAAAACACATGGCAGAGCAATCGCAAACAATAGTAATCAGTGTGAGTGGACACGGCACTATTACCAAACATAGGCAATTACTACGAACAGAGTGAGTGGCACGTCGGCTCACCTGCGGAATAACGTACAACAAGGGGTTAGACAGCGTGCCAGGCATGATGCCGTGTCCACCACTGAAGTCGGAGAGCGAAGAAGTGGCTTTTATGTGCTTCAAGCAGTCTCGTTCCCAGGTACTGACGCGTGATCCCGGCCTTGATCCATGGTCGTACATGTTGAAGCCACGTGTTCCCCCGTGGTTATCACAGTAGGCAGGCAGTACGTCGAGTCGGCCTGATATGTTCGTCGCCTGATATATAGTCGGCCTGATATGTATAAACCTGATATGCTTTATTTTTGTGTTCCCGTCTGGTATTGTTGACTGGGCGCGGAAAAGGGAATACAGAGCAAGTGAAGTGGGCCAATGTAAACGTGCATGGCTAATTATGCACTAATTATTATTCATACTAGTGACGTCATTTATTTACAATCGTAGTAGTCCGCGCAACGGATGGATGGCGCTGACCGTCTCAATCATGGCGTCATTCTGAAGCCACAGGGGCCTATGGGAGTTGCGCTACCTGTTTAAATATACCTTGCAGCTACCGAAAGCTGACGAGCCGCAAACACGGCGGAACACGTGCCCTCTGGTGCTGTCGCTTCGTTCCATGAGTATATATATATATCATATAAATTTAACGTTGCGAATGTAGTGCGGTACGTGGACTGGAAAAATCAAAACCGGTAGCCCTCGTCAGCCGTGAATGTTGTCGAAAGGCTAATGATATCAATTTCCTTCGAAAGGGCTTCGTAAACAATTTGCGCAAGGGTTCGCACACATCCGTTTCCTACATATCACATCATTACTGTACAGGATATCCTGAAGGAAGGATATACTGCATGGATATCCTGAGCAATTACGTCTTAATGAAAAGCAGTTTTCTTTTAAAGGAAACAGACTGCGCTATCTCACTACTGTTGTGTTCGGATAATTGGTGAAGTATGGTTCAGAGCTTGGCCACGTGTGCTGTATATAGAGACGCAGACCCGTACAGTAATTAATTAAAAATAACTGAATTACTGTGGTTACTTCCTGAATTACCTTTTCTTTTGGAGTTGTAGCTGTAACTGGATTAACGAGTAACGCGTAACGCATTTTGAATATGAGAGAACTGATGTTCTGAAGGCTGGAACAACATAGAAAGGACAAACACATACAAAGCCTCAAATTGTCTAAGAAATTAACGATGAAAGATGGAAGTCACTGAAAAGGTTAGGACCGCTGTAAAACTCGAGGCCAGATCTTCTAGATTTTCGTTAATCCAGAGGATGTGGGTTTGAGTCTTACAGCTGGCTAACCTTTTCAGTGACTTCCAAATTTCATCAATTTCCACACGTAAAGTCGGGTCTGTTCCACACGTTCTCATTTTTCTTCTTTTTTTCACAGAAGACGCAGATTACCCGAAACACTCGATTCAGATCGGTACATCCAGCAAACCGGTAGACAAGTACGAATTGCGTTGCCTCAGAACAAGAGCCACCGATACATCGAACTGTACATCCACCCGAAATATCGGCGCCTCTTGTCCTGGAGGAACTCTCTTCGTATCTTTCGGTGTAGATTTTTCACATTCTAATGTGGAAGGAGCAAAACTCTTTCGCCATGGGAAAAGGAGTTGGAATTGTGGGCATTGATCCGCACTTCAGAATCGTTAGGGTGTTTGAAAGACGTTCATTGTGTGCTCAAGGTGTTCATGAAGTTCAATGTTGAACTGCCCAGCAATACATCAGTGGAGCGTCTGTTTTCCGTTGGAGGTCTTGTTATGAGAAGGAGATGCAGCAGTCTTACAGACAATCATTTTGAGAACGCCTTACCCTTGAAAGCCAATGGACTTTGCGAGCTGCATTGATGATCTCCACTTTGTTCACATACGTGAAGAAAGAAAGACTGTGATGTTCAATGTATCCTTTAAATGGCAATACAATTCTCCTTGTGTAAGACTTCTCTAACTCGCTTTTTTTTTCCGCAAGCACAACTACCGCCATCGTTCAGAACATGTGCACTAAGTGTGTATACTTCAAATCTTGCGCGCTGGAGTCAGCTTTGTGACTGCCGTGCTCTACTGTTGTCCCGTCGTCAGGAGGTCGACGTCGCCACATTGATGGTGGTCTTTGTTTGCGATGCAAGAAGAGCAGGCACGTGCGTACATGATCCTTCGAAAGCCCTCAGTCGTCGAAATCTTTCAGACTGGCAACAAAGCCCCCTTATCACTGGCGGCTGTGGGTCAGAAGCCGCTTATTCTTGTAGACCGCACTCAGTGCGACAACGCTGGCGACCAGCTGGCGAACAGCACCAAAATGGCGCGCACCAGATGGCTGAGTTGCGGCATCTGCTTGGATTCGGGCTTTGCGGGCGGCGCAACGACGACGCTGACGTCAAAATAGGCTCCGTCCATGGGGCGGCGAAAGATCGGAGAATGGTCAAACTATCCCTGTAAATGGCTCTGTCTGTCGCACAGGGATGACATCCAATGCATTGCTCCGTAGAGGAAACCGTGCTGGGCGAACGCAATGCATCCTGGACCGGTCCTGGTAGCACGTCACAGCAAACGTCACGGCACACGTGACCTTAAAGGTACGGTGTCGTACAGCCGGGGCGATTCCGAAACTTAGCCAAAACTAGTTTCACGAGGACTGTACACATACAACAGTCAAAGTTTCATTCGGAATGACCAAGTCGTTTTCGAAGAATTTGTCGAAACGTGCCGTGAGAGCAGACGACGAAAGTTGCGCTTCTCTCATGCATACGTCACGTATGACGTCGGCCTGCGGGTGCGTCGTTGTTGTCATGGTAATTGTAACTTGCAGAAGCACCTTGGTTTGAGTAATCCCCTTTGCTCTCGAAATGGGGACACTCAGGCATATACCTCCGCGAGCGGAGAATATAGTCCGAGCATTGACTGTGTGGTCTCCCATAATGTGGCGCACAATCGGATACGTGGAAGCTAAGTCACGTGCTTTCTTTCGTAGAGTATTTAATGCGGTTTTTAAATAAACACGTACTCCTTCTCCATGTACGTCGTCAGCGACACTTCATTTCGAAGCATGATCAGTGTAAAACGGGGAGTGTAATGGAAGCGCGCGTAATATATTTTTGGTCGGAGCGGTAATGCGACCGCGCGCGCCACGACTGGCCAGCGACTTCAGATTTGTGATTGTGGATGGGGTTGTTCTGCCACTTTTAACTTGTCTCTGAGGATTAACATAGTTGTTCTGAACCACCATGCTTGCCGCTACTTAGAATGCGCGTTTTTCACCCGAGAACTGAAAGCAAATGTACGAGAGTTGCCGGGGTGCGTAGTAACTTCTGAAAGTCATCTGCTCACGCCGATGCACTAGCGCGCGCAAAAGCAGACGATTTCTGTATCCTATCACGGACTTACCCACAGGGCGACGTGGCCGTTCTTGTTGTTGCCAACACAGATCGCGGCATGCTCTGCAATCTTTATTAATTTAATTCGGTTATTTAATAACTGTGGTGTGTTTTGTCGGGTAAATTAGCAGTATTCCATTTTCAACGAAGGGCAATCGAACGGTACACTTTATGAAAGGGGCAGGGGGTAACGAACGTCCCTTTAAGGATGGCGGCGCCCGTGATCGGCGGCGGAACCGATTGCAAACGATGCGGTTGTTGTTTCTGCGCGACGTTTTGGATGTTTTTCAATCACGGTACTTTTTTATCCGATAATATCGCAATAAAACGTGCTGTTTTGCCCATACGACCTTGTAACGTTGAAGGTTTCCAAAGATGTGGTGATGACCGCGCGTTAAGACTCACTGAACCGATGCGATATACTTAAGCTAAGGGGAAATGTACTACCATGTTGCGGAAGATGCACCGCATAGTTTACGCTGGCAAAATACGCCCATCTCTTCTCGCTATGACGACGGAGATATGTCGGTAAGCGTCAAAACCACACGCAAACAAAGTCACATGACTTCAAAATGACGTTTTCTCTGACGTGCGTCCAGGGCAAGATGGCAATTTTGCCACAAGAACCCGCTTCAGGGTAGTTAGAACAACGGCGGGTTTATGGGTGACCCCTTTTGGGTCACCCTCTTACACTGGTTACCCTGTTTATGTCGTCCCCATAGCACGCCATCTAGTGAAGACGTAGATAATTATCTCAGGCAACTCAAGGTCACACGCGTGGGCATAGCCCATTGTGAACAAGGCCCATTCTGCCGTATAATCCTAGCCCGCGCCAATTTCGAGATGCTCGTTGTTTTATAGCTCAAGTGGCATGCTGCCTGCAGTTTAACGCAGCACGGCTTTCGTCACGTTATATATAAAGCTCCATGGTAAACGTAGCAAAGTTCTGCCGCACGACACAGGGTTCACTGAACGTGACAGAAAACTGTGTATAGCTGATACATTACGTCTACTAATATGCGGGGATAAACTTTGAATAAGGCGGGAAAGCCGGACCGTTCTGTGTAGGACCTCTCCGTACAGCTCACATGTCGAACATTTGCACAGTACTGTGCCAATTATCTGAGCAGAACGGTAGTAGGATAGTGCAATTGGTTCCTCTTAAAAGGGAGCTGCTCTTTATTAAGACCTCACAGCTCAGGTGTTCTTCTGATGTGTGTCCGTCTACAGTAATCACTACGAAACGCAGGAAACGGACGTGTGCGAAACTTTGCGCTAATTGTTTCCGAAACCCTCTGAAAGGAAATTGATATCATTAAGCTTTCAGTTAGACTCACCGCGTGACGAGGACTTCCTGGTTGTGATTCGCCCACTCCACGTGTCTCACTATATCCACATGAAAGGAACACATGTTCTATCGAAAATAAATGCGAAGAAGTCTCGTTAAACATAAATAACGTGCAGATACGGCACAAACCTCTCAACCAGAACAAGGAGTAGGTCTTTTGCCAGATGGTGACTATAGTTAAATAGAAATTCTAAGCGACAAAGCTAACATTGTTCTGACCATATAGAGAGAACGAGGGAGAATGAAGAGCGCTTTTGCCAGCCCCCAAAACGGTGTGGCAAAACCCCATTATTTTCCAGTGTTACATTGCAACTGTGACAATTACCCCGCCCCGATTTCGCACCACCCCCGCGCTGTGTGCTTGCCAATCTGGATAAACCACTAGTTAGCGGGAAAGCCGCAGTCGTCGTTTACATAATAATCGCTTATAATGGTATGATCGCTCGCGCAGGTTAGTTTTCCTTTAGAAATATCACGCGAATAGTTCCTAGAATTATGGTTCTCTTTCAGTAGAAAACATACCACTATACTTGTAACTTTTTTTAAAATGCTGTTTATCGACTAGAGGAAATACATAAATTCCGGTGTCTGAATTGTTTTCATAAAACTAGGTAATGTAAGGGTGCCTGCTTAAATGCCAACATACAGATGTGCTTGGTGGATTCTAATTCCCGAATCTGAAAATCATGCCTAGGATTCCAAGATCCGCGGATAAATTTTTCATATCCCTAGTGGATACCCAAGGTAGCTGAAGGGTACAGTCAAGAAACTTGATATCTTTCTACATGCTAGAAAGCACAACAGTGCTGTGCCAACTATCACTGAGAAAAACTTACATGTTACGTGTCAAGAAACATGAGCGATCATTGATCTGTAACATTTTGTGTACGATAATTCACATGCGGCATTTCGAGTCTGTGTATGTAATGATGTTCAGTTGAATAAAGGTGCCCTTTTTCCAACTTCATACCCTTGCAGAGACACTCCGGGGAAAATACACCTTTTTTTTTTTTTTTGAGGGTGTAATGTTTAGCAGGTGTGTACGTTTACACATAAAAGGGTGTTAGTTATCGAACCCTCCAAAACACCCAAAAGGGTGTATTCACTGGATTGAAAACGCAGGATGTATTTGTTCTCGTGGATGTTTATTTACGCCCCAACGAGTGTTTAGAATATAACAGTGTACGACATTCTCGTTCACGTATATCCATCCATCCGAGGTTTCTGTTGATGTTACATAAACCGGCCAAGTGTTCACAGGCGTATCGGTATACGGATATGTGTAGGAGGTGACTCCCACTAACCAATCAGCTCAGCGTATTCACTTTTCCTCCCGGATGTATCGGGGGTTTATAAACGACAGCTCGGTCTGACAGAAACAACTGTCGTCTGCAAGACTCGCGTTGTCGTCTGCAAAAACTGTAAGTCCTATTCCGATCCTTGTCTACATGTCCAGTGTTATAGTTGTATATCGATTCGCCATGAACATGGCCTATCTAAACAGAAAAAGAAAAGTCCCTCCTGGTGGAACGTAGAGTCAACCGTTCAACATGTAAGAACATGCGTCGATAATTTTAAATTGTGCGTAGCGCTTAGCAGATATGAGTCGAATGTAGGCGCATAACAGCAATGCGTTTGGCGCGAAAAACATTTTATGACTCGCAATGAGTGACTTAGGAAGCACACATAACTGTCTCGCAGCCTACAAGTTTCCCGTCCATATTAGCTTAAGTGCCACCTGATTAGTCCAGGTGCCATCCAAAATAATCCAAGCGCCATTCAATTTAATCCGGGCGCCATCTGAGAAAATCCTGATGCTATTCAGATTAATCCGGGTGCCATCTGAACATATTCGAGGGCGACCCGGGGAGAACGCATCTACTCTACCCCCGTTATTGTGACCGTACACAACAGACTGAGTCATCGTCCTGACCTACAAGTTCCGTTGTCCAGGGACGACGTACGCGCGGTATTCTTGTGCTATCACCTGTGCAGTTAATCGATTTAGAGGAAAAGCTACGTATTGACGGCTTTTCTTAGCAGACGCTTTTAACCGGTTTCTTTCCTCGGTAAATTGTAAATAAATAGTAAGGTTGTAAACAATAAATCGTTTTGGTAAAATGAACTAAACTGAATCGAAATGTTGTGCCTGTAAAATTTCTGTATTCGATAAATGTGAATGAGCCTTTATGAAGCGTTAACCTGGAGCGTCATGCATAGTCCTCGTGAATATGACAATTGGCTTTATGACCAATATCCGGGGGAACGGCCTTGGTCATATTAACGAGGGTTCACTGTTGTCAATCAAGCGACGATGACGACAGTTGTCGTGTGCTAACGCGCATGAGCACATCGCGCAGTCTTTTACCAGAATAAACATTATCAACCAACGTACCGGATGCATTTCAATATTTACAGGAGCACGAATTGGGTGCTGGGGAGCCTCCTCTATCGCCTTGATAGTGCCAATAAAGGCCGGCGTTGGTGCGTATTTTGGCGGTATAGGTAAAACTCCCGATTAAACGTCGAGAAATACATACAGGGTGTCCACGCTAAGTGTGAACAGATTTTTTAAAAATATATCAATCACTTTTTCCGAGAAGAAATCAGTTGCAATATAGCATATGCTGAAGGGCACTCCCTAGGGGGGCATTAACAGACTCCTAAGGCAATGTCTTAATTAACTTTCAATAATTAACTTTTTATTATAAAAGCTACGAAGTTGCTCCAATGAGAACATCTGATCTCTTCGGTCACGAGATACCAAAGCCGTTTTCAGAACAAAAATCCGTTTGATAGATCGTCCGCAAAAAATTCGTGAAGGAACGCCATTTTTTTCTTTATTTTATTCATTGCGCATCTCTAGAGACGCGTCTTTCCTTCGCCCCCAATACGAGAGGATGAAAGAGCACACTATCGCCTCTTGCGTCCTGGAAACAGATTAAAAGAAAACAGAAAATGCAGCCCAAGATAAGGGCAGTCGCGATAGAGTCACCCGTTAGATTTGTGTTTTTGTTCCTGATTGCCGTGAGGCGGCACTGTGCTCTTTCACTCTCTCACACTGGGGGTAAAGGAAAGCCGCTTCTTTGAAGATGCGCAATAAACCAAATAAAGAAAAAAAATTGCGTTCCTTCACGAATTTTTTGCGGACGATCTACCGAACGGATTTTTGTTCTGAAAACGTTTTTTGTATCTGGTGATCGAAGAGATCAGATGAAAGATGAAAGTCACTGAAAAGGCAATTAGGCAATTTGAGGCTTTGTGTGTATTTGTCCCCTCTATGTTGTTCCAGCCTCAGAACATCAGTTTATCTCTTGAGATCAGATGTTCTCATTGGAGCAACTTCGTAGCTTTTATAATTAAAAAGTTAAGTATTAAAAGTTAATTAAGACATTGCCTTAGGAGTCTGTTAATACCCCCTAGGGAGTGCCCTTCAGCATATGCTATATTGCAATTGATTTCATCTCAGAAAAAGTGATTGATATATTTTTAAAAAATCTGTTCACACTTAGCGTGTGTGACAGGCAAGTGACCGCGAACGAAAGCTTGGTGGTCGGCCAAAAACGACGTCACGGCACTGCCCCACTTCATGCCTGCCAAATGCCTGTCACCGCAATCCACCCGTAGACCTTGGCTTGCAGGCTCGCTATGTGCTTCACCCAAGACAGCGTGGCGTCTACCGTGACGCCTAAGAAACGATGAAAAAATGCATTTCTCACTTGTACACCAGCAACTGAAAGACGGAAGGGAAGCATGTTCCTTCTCGTAAACTGGAGTACCACGGGGTCGAGATGTCCATGCCGGCCGTTGCGAGGTAGTGCTCAATACTGTTCAAAGCGTGTTGCAAGCGCCGCTGGATGGCCGGATGGGATTTGCCGCTGATCCAAATGCAGATGTCATCCGCGTGGACTGAAATTGACAGTTTCTTTTCAATGCATCCCTGATGACGCGCCATGACCACAATAAACAGAATTGGGCTCAATACGGTCCCCTGTAGAACTCCATGAGCCATCGATACATGCTCCGTATCCACTGGAGGGGCGCGAACGAATAGTTGCCTGCCATGGAGGAAATCCTTAATCCATGAGAAAATGCACAGGGGAAAAATGAAGAGCCGCCCCAAGCAATGTGCATGTCTTGTTGTGTCGGTCAGTGGCGACTGAATGGCCCATTTGCTGGTTACGAGCCATGATCAACGGGACCTTCGGACACGGGTGGACCGCGTGGTTAAAGTTAAAAGAAGCACTCTCGAAGAACGGGAAAGGGTTCACGTCTGAAGGAGCACACTATGAACGTGGTTGCAAGAGAAGTGTGCCTCGATGATTGGTCGAGCTGCAACGAGTAGCATTCGTAGCATTCAACGAGTAGCACAGAAGACCTTGGTCCAAGCGGTCCAACCTAACCACCTCCACGCGGTTAGTGGAGGTGGTTAGTGGAATCGCGTAACCCCGTTCGATCGCCACTGTGACCGCAGGGAACCGTGGTTCGCGGCAGTTACAGGGACTCAACACAATTAAAAATGAACGTGACCGCATAGCACACTTCTATAGCCAACCATAATCTCTAATGATATCGTTATCTGCACGGATTTGTTGAAAGAGGGGGCGTACGCCTCTTTTGTGTCACTTGTGCTGTTCATAATCGTCACAAGAAATGCGTACGCCTCCCGTTTTCAACAAATCCGAGCAGTTGACGACATCATTCCAGATTATTGTTGGCCTCCAGCATGCCTTGTGGTGATGCTTCATTGTAAGAGTGTACACTCTTACAACGAAGCTTCACCACAAGGCTGGATGCCGAGCATCGTACAGAGTGACACCTCTGTCGCCCTTGATTTGTTGAAAGTCCGGTGGCGTACGCCTTATCGTGACAATTAACATTTATCCATAAGTCACAAAATACGCGTGCGCCTCCCGTTAACAATAAATCAGGGGGCGTCACCCAGTATGATGGTTGGCTAGGATCGTGCTATGCAGTCAAGTTCGTTTCTAAGAGCATACGTCAACGGGGCAGCACTTACCGCGGTTAGCAATGCCCGTGTGGCTATAGTATACCACGTGACATTCTCGGGTGAATATAAACAAGCCCCCATCACAACTTCCGGTGCCACAAAGACTTCCGGTCCTTCGCGGCTATGGACTCTCGGATCCAGCCACCGCGCATAATGATATGTTTCACTTTCCTGATTTGTGGAAAATGGGAGGCGTATGCCCCTTTGCGGCAATTTGAATTGCCGTAAAAAGGCGTATATAAGGCCATCTCTCTCCTCAAATCAGGCTTAATCTCCTCAAATCTGGGGCTTAATCGCTTCATCGTCGTTACGGTCGTTACAAGCTAACGAGTGGCGGGAAATTTAAAAAGGTGGGCACGTGATAAAACACGTCCATGGCGCTCTTCGCGCGATACGTCAAGGCCGTGGTACACGTCACGCGCAATGTGTCACGTGCCCACCTTTTTGAATTTCCGGCCACTCGTTAGCTTGTAACGACCGTAACGACGATGAAGCGATTAAGCCCTGGATTTGAGGAGCGTTAACTGTATTCATCGGCAGAG